>NC_067159.1:7673733-7948733 GCF_903995435.1 Acomys russatus
CAGAGGCTCTTATGGTTTTAGGTTTTAATCTGTCTTGTGTAGTTTTGATGAATGCTGTTCCATAAGCAATAGTGAGTAGTGCCCAGACTTATTGTATGGTCTGCATCAACTCCTGATCAAATATGATCACGCGCCAAGTGGGGAAATGTAGCCTTTGACCAACCAAATGATTCCCTGGCCAAAGGGCTGAGATTATGACGTTGGGTTTGGAGGGAAGAAGGGACCCTCTATACTTTCATTCTTGTGGCACATTATAGATGGCCAGGTGAACTGTCCTTTTTTGTTGTTTTGTTTTGCTGAGATCTATTTCACCATGTAGTCTTGGCTAACCTGGAACTCACACTGAAGACAAGGCTGGCCTCCAACGCACAGAAACTTCATTTGCCTTTGTCTGCCAAGTGCGGGGATTAAAGGTGTACACCACCATATCTGGCTAGGGGAAAGTGTGTGTATGTGTAATTTTTTTTACATCCTCACCTCAGTTTCCTTTCTCTCTTTTCTTCCCAGTCACCCCCCCCCCCAAACCCCATTGAATTATCTATCATTAATAGGGCTTTTTAAAAAGATTGATTCTGTGTTTTATGTGTCTATGTATGTGTTTGTGTGACTAGATGCCGTGTGGGGGGAGGGGTGCCTACAGTTGGAAGACAGTGTCTGCAGGCCCTGGAGCTGGAGCTATGGGAAGTTGGGAGATGCTTGACAGCCATGCTAGGAATGAAACGTGGGTCTTCTGGAAGAGCAGCAGGAGAGAGCTCCTAACTGATGAACCATCTCTCCAGCTCCTACTCACGGAGCTTTAGATTCCAACCTTTCTACTTCCTAGTATTCTCCTCCCTCCCCCCCCCCCCCCGCCCCACGTCTGATGAAACACTGCTGGAACTAAACAAGATGGCTGACACCCGTATTTACTGATATGATTGCAGAACACAAAGTTTTTGTTCTTCTTCTTTCTCAGAGTGTGTGGGGGTCTTTGCTCTCTACACTAGGCTTGGCTTTTTCATGTTTGTATTTTTTTAGTCCAAGCCTATCCACAAATCTGTGCATCTCCTTCGCGTCATTCCTTTCCAGGGATCCTTGCTGAAAGAAGCCCTCCTGGGGGCTCAGGGCTTTCACTACCAGTTGAAATACATTTTCTGATGACACTTTCCACCCACACATTGAGAGCTTGTTCCAGCGTAGTGACTGCCTACCACATACTGGAGTTACAGTGTTTATAGTCGGTGTTGTAACACAAACTGAGCATGAGGCACCCTGGAGGATAAGGCCTGAAGATTACAGGCTGGAGGCCAATGTGGAGCTGCAGAGAGAGAGAGAGAGAGAGAGACTTTGTCTCCAAAACCTGCCAACAGTCAAGAGGTGGTAGGGCATGCTTAAGAGCTCCAGCACTGAAGAGCTGAGTAAGGGGGATGGAAGGCTTAAGGCTACCTGGACTACATAATGGGACCCTATCAAGACAGAAAGAAAGAGAGGAAGGGGGGAGGGGAAGGAAGGAGGAAGGGAGGACAGAAAGAAGTAATTAACCCTTGAAAACTAAGACCATGGATAAAGGGACCACTATATTTCACCGTAGCAGAGAAAGGGCTACACTTGGGAGGCAGAGGCATTCGGATAGCTGTGAGTTTGAGGCCAGCCTGGTCTACAGAGAGAGTCCAGGACAGCCAAGGCTACACAGAGAAACCTTGTCTCGAAAAACAAAACAATACAAACAAACAAACTAGGGTTCCCTCCAATAGACCAAATAAAGAGACAAGCAAGAATGAAAAGCAGAGAACGGAGATGTGTCCAGTGTGGCAAGGACAGGAAGGAGAACAAATAAAAAGGCCCTGTGGCCTCAAGTCTTGTCCAGGCGCTAGCAGGAGGCTTAGGTTTTGAGGAAGGCAAGCGCTGTGCATAAGTAAGCAGTTCTGGTCTTGGCTCCAAGCTGTCCAGCCTGATAAGGTGTCAGCACTGTGTGAGCTCTCTTCCTGGGAGACGGCTCCCTCCTCTCACTGGCACCAAGGCCAGCTCCCCTGATTCCTTTTCCTTCTCTCAGCATGAGATTCCTGGGGAATTCCAAAGTCCTTGGGGACCATTGTCTCAATAATCTGTAACCCAACAGAGGAGCCCAAGGGACGCTTTAGAAGTTCTCCCCCCCACCCACCCCCAGGCCAGGACCTAATTCCCCTCTGTTTGTTTTCAGATCTCCATCAGTAAGGGATTTGGGTGTTGGGCTGCAGTTGGTGTGAGAATTCCTGAAACTGCCTTGTGCCTGCAACAAACACCCACAATGATACTTGCTTGGTGTCAGCTGGCAAAGGGGAGCCAGCGTGCGGATGGCTTTGAGGCAGGGTCTCATGAATCCAGGCTGAACTCGAGCGCAACGTCCCCTTGCCTCAGCCTCCCAAGCGCTGGGGTTTCAACGGAATGCCACTGTGCCCTGCGTTCCATTTTCATTCTGACAACTTCTTCCTTCATCTCTGAATTATTTTCCCTGAGGACATTGCAATTAAGCATCTGGTGTTTTGATAGGGACTTTCTCTAACTACCGGGATGAGATCTGTCTCCGTCAGATTTGTTTCCACATTATGAGGGTAAACGACAGGTATCAAAGTGTTAATGTCAATAAAAAACCCTTCAGGGCCAAATTCAACCAACTAAGAGGTATGGAAAAGGTAACTCTTAGGTCAGGCCCACCTGGAGTCCCTCAGGAATTTCGTTCTGTCTGCCCTGTAAATGGTACAATCTCAAAAATAATACTGCTTAGGGTCTTTTGTTAAAAGTTGTGCTTTTGCTTATGTCCATGGAAAAACCATTGCAAAGTTTTACAAGGAGAACACAAAACAATCACCAAGACCAAACACTGGGCCAGGAAGATGGCTCAGCAGGATGAGTGCTGGCTTGCTATGCAAGCCTGACACCTGAGTTCAGTCTCTGGAATGCACAATGGAAGGAGGGAATCACTGTGTGACTGCAAGCACGCTCCCACAAGCACAAAGCACCCCATATACATGTGCTTACACACACACACACACATGGACACAAGCTCACAGGCACAATAATAGTAATAATGATATTTAGTTTTGTTTTGAAGACAGGGTTTCTCTGCGTGGCTCTGACTGTCCTGGATTCCCATTGTAGACCAGGCTGGCTTTGAACTCACAAAGATTCACCTGCCTCTGCCTCCTTGAGTGCTGGAATCACAGGAGTGCACCACCACACCCAGCTTAAAACATATTTTTTAAATAGAACAAACATTGAAAGAGAGCTAATTTGAAAATGTAGCTGAGGCTGACATTTTTTTAAAAAGTTTTTTATTATGTATACAGTGCTCTGCCTGCATGTACACCTGCATGCCAGAAAAGGGTATCAGATCACATTATAGGTGGCCATGAGCCACCATGTGGTGGCTGGGAATTGAACTCATGACCTCTGGAAGAGCAGGCAGTGCTCTTTACCTCTGAGCCATCTCTCCAGCCCTAAGGCTGACTTTTTTTTTTTTAAACAAATAATTTTAAAAGTTTTATTTTATTTTACATGTATAACTGAGTCGCCTGTTGTGGGCATGTTTATATGAGTGTACACACCTATATGACTGGTGCCCTCAGAGTTCAAAAGAGGCCAGGCACCAGCTCCTCCTAGAACTGGAGTTATAGGTGGTTATAACCCAGCATGTGTTCAAGGCTTATTTGGGCTACAGAGTGACTTCAAGGCCAGCATGGGCAAGTTATCAAGACCCTGTTTTGAGATAGATGTGGAGCTCAGCCTAGTCCCTGTAGTCCCCATGACCACCCCCAGCATCTCCCCTCCCACCCTCCAGAAGACAATTATTAACTAACAACAAAAGTGAACTTATTTGTGGGGTTTTTTTTTGTTACTGTATTGTTTATTTGTTTTTGCTTTTTGAGACAGGGTTCCTCTTTGTAGCCTTGCTGTTCTGGAACTCATTCAGTAGACCTGGCTGACCTCTCACTCAGAGATCCACCTGCCTCTGCCTTCTGAGTGCTGGGACTAAAGATGTGCCCACTACCACTTGGCTTGGCTAGGCTAGGCTATCTGTTATTTTGATAAACGCTACTTACAACAGTGGTTTTTTTTTTTAAACAATTACAGCTTTATGGGCTCGGGAACTTTTTGTGTGTATATAATTCCAGCGATCAAACCTAGGGCCTCATACAACACTGGGAACTTACTTGGTTTGGCTTGGCTTGGCCTGTCTTGGTGTTTTGAGTCTCAGTTTTAATATGTAGCCCATACTGGCTTTGAAACCTCAATTTTTCCATCTCAGCCTCCTGGGAGCTCAGATTACAGGGGTGCATTAACTTGCCTGTTTTAAACAGCAACTTCAAAACGAACATGAGTGTTGTACTACCAGCACTGGGGAGGCTGAGGCGAAAGACTGTTGGGAGGTAAAGGCTTGAGCTACAGAGTGAGTTGTAGGCCACTGAGAGAGAGAGAGAGAGAGAGAGAGAGAGAGAGAGAGAGAGAGAGAGAGACAGAGACAGAGAGACAGAGAGAGAGAGAGAGACAGAGAGACAGAGAGGAGGGAAGGGAGTATATGTTTTTTTCAAAACTTTCTTGTTATCAGCTTTTTTATATTGCATTTTATTTATCTATTTGGTGTGGGGGTGATTGATGCCATCTCACACATGTGAAGGTCAGAAGACAACTTCAAGAAGTTGGTTAGCGCCTTCGACCCTGTAGGTCATGGGGACTGAACTCGGGTTTTCAGACTTGGTGGCAAGCACCTTTACTTGATGAGCCATCCCATAACCCCTTGTTTTTTGTTTGTTGGTGGTTTGTTTTTTGTTTGTTTGTTTGTTTGTTTGTTTGTTTTTTGAGACAGCATTTCTTGGGTGTGAGAAAGGTGTTCTGTTTTGCTTTGTTCCTAACAAAGGAATCTTGACCAATACTTGTATAAACTCTCAACTCCCCTACTCCCACACCCCTGTTTTTAAGCTCCCACCTTGAAAAACTTGTATGCAAATCTTTTCATGCCACCCCCCCACCCCCAAACAAGTAAAACTTTTGCTTACAGACCGAGCTTCCCCACTGTAGCGCCCCAGAACCTGCTACCCTCCTCAGTATCCTTCATTTCTTGTGTGCTGATTCTTTTAAAATTAGCCAATTGCCAGACTCCAGCTGATGGGGGGAGCACACAGTCACCACCTGTGTGGAATAGGAACCAGGTGAACTCCTGCCCCGTGTGCTTGTTGGCTCCTTTGGTTGTGGCATACCCTTTTTGCAAAAGAAATCTGCCTGGCTGAGCTACGTTTGTTTTGGGTGTTCCCTGTGGGACACCAAGATTATTCTTTGTTTCCACTGTGTGCCTCTAACTCACTACATAGCCAA
Source organism: Acomys russatus (assembly GCF_903995435.1). Taxonomy (NCBI): domain Eukaryota; kingdom Metazoa; phylum Chordata; class Mammalia; order Rodentia; family Muridae; genus Acomys; species Acomys russatus. Next base: position 7,679,062 of record NC_067159.1, read on the forward strand.
CGCTATCCATGAAGTCTTTTTCCTCTCCTGTCCCCCGCCTCTCAAGTACTACACCTGGCTTCAAAACCTAAAAAAAAAAAAAAGCAAAAATGAAGACTGCCTTTGTAGGCCAATGTTCTTTTTTTTGTGAGGGAGCAGAATGGCCAGGACTTGCCTTTCGCACAAAGTCCACGGCATGGCTTATCCAGAACTGGGGATCAAATAGTCTAGTTTCCTCTTTAATCACTTCCTCCCGCACCCCAGCTAACAGCAAAGGTTACTCACGGTGCTGTTGCAGGTGTGGCCAAGCATGAGCTGAACCCAGGGCACTCTTGGGCAAGGACTAAACTTCTCTGGGCCATGCTTTCTAATTTAAAATGGGAATTAAATACACTGTTTTCTGTCTTTCACTACTATCATATTGGTTTGTTTGGGCTTCTTGAAATTCAGGCCACTGAATTTCATTACGGAGCTAGCTTGGAACTCATGACAATCCTCCTGCCTTAGCCTCAAGAGTATTGGGATTATAGGCATTAGCTGTTGTGCTGGGGCACTATGCCGCTTATCTAAACTTTGGGTTTTTTTCATCGAGCCCCCCCCACACACACACACATATTCCAGACACACAACAGTTCCAAGAGTGTTAAGAGTATGGAGCAGCACATTGGGTGGTAATCAGGCCTCACACCTGCCGGCTTACATGGGCACTGTGACGTGGCTACTCTGATAGGAGATGGGTTAGGGAGAAGTCGGTGTGGCAGATGAGTACCCAGCAAATAACCAGAGAGAGAGAGAGAGAAAGGAGCTGTGGGGCTGAGGAAACAGAGACAAGGGACAGGGAGGGTAGGCTGTTAGAATTCTGCTTCAGTTCGCCTACCTGTGATGTCATTGCCTACCTGCCATGGGGGGCGTGGCCCTGCCTAGTACATAAAAGGACAGACCTACTCTGCTTCTCCCTTTCTTACCCCCTTAGCCCTTTTCCCTCTCTACCCCCTTTCTCGCTGCCTCTGCCTCCCTCTCTCTCTCTCTCTCTCTCTCTCTCTCTCTCTCTCTCTCTCTCTCTCCCTCTCTCTCTCTCTCTCTCTCTCTGGGGTACCCCATCCCTTTTCCTTCTCCCCGCATGCTCATTTAATAAACCTCACATAACCTCTCTCAGTTCTTGCTGTCCCACACTTCCTGTTTGAGCTATCCTCACCTCACTTACCTCCTTCAGCTGCTGCCAGCAGTTCTTTCCCCACGGTGACATGCTTGCACCATAGTCCTGCCAGAAGCATGGGCTGACATGAGAGGAGCCTCATTTTCCTTTAGCGCAGTGTTTTTGACATTTTTGTTGTTGTGACTAGTTTTGCTGACTTCTCACTAATTTGTCTTTAAAGCCTAGCACAGAGTAAGAAATGCATTTGACACCGTGATTCAGGTCCTGTATCATAAATTATAGCCCAAACCAAGTTCCTGCCTGAAGCATTCCTAACCCTACCACAAACCATACAGAAATTTCAACATTAAAGCACCAGTTGAAACCTGCTAAATTGATGATGCAACTTAGGACTCATTTTGTAGCTCTTCCTATAACTGGGCTCAGACAAAAGGGTTATCATTGGGACTTCAAATGTTGGGGCGATGAAGCTAGGCGGAATTGAGGCAAGATCTTGCTATGCGACCCAGGCTGTCCTCAGACCTGCAGAATCCTCCTGCCTCAAGGTTCTAGAATGCTTAGATAACGGGCATGAGGCACTATACCCACCTGGAAATGTTCTCACATGTGGTATTACATGACTAAACCACCTGGTCAGCACTTTTACATGTCCTATCAGTCTTTAATTTTTTCCCCCAAAACACATAGGTGGGCATGAAGGGAAACTCCTGTAATCCCAGCACTTGGGAGGTAGAGACAGGAGAATTGGGAGTTCGAGACCAGCCTCAGCTATATTAGCAAATTTCAGGCCAGTTTGGACTGCAAGAGACCCGTTTGGGAAAAAAAAAAATAGAAAAGAAGCAAAATAAAGCCAGGTGGTGGCGGCCCACACCTTTAATTGAATCAGGCAGAGGCAGGCAGATCTCCGAGTTTGAGGCTAGCCTGTCTATAGAGCAAGTTCCAGAGAAACCCTGTCAATAAATAAATAAATAAATAAATAAATAAATAAAATAAATAAAGGCAGGGGAGGAGAAGAAGAAAGACAGACAATAACCTTACTGGTGGCTCGTGGCAATGGCAGCAGTGCTGCCTTCCCTCACCAAGGTGGGTGTGTTAGGTGAGAAACAGCGAGGAGGCAGATGAGGAAAAAGAAACTGTAACAGAAGCAGGAGAGGAGCTGCAGGGCCTGGAGCTGCAAGCCGCAGTGTCTTTAAGATGAAGCCCGGCAGACAATGAGGAATGAAGCCAGTGGCCTCAAGAGTTGTGACTCAAGCAACACCATTTGTGAGGAAGGAAGAGAAACTCCATAAGGAAGGGGGATTCCAAGAGAAGACACCTTCCGAGCAGCAAGGGCTACATGCTTTTACAGTTCTACAGAACGAAGAAAACAACAGCCAATGAGAGATACAAAGGGGGCTCGTCCACCTAGACGAGATGATAAAGCAAAGAGGCTGTGATCCATAGAGCATCTGTGGGTGATGTCAGGAGAGTTTGTCCAAATGGTTGGAGCCAGTTCCTGACCCTTTGCTGTTTCCCTGTCTTAGAAGTCATGAGGTTTCCTCCCCTTTGTCTTACATCCCTCCATCTCCTTCCTTCCTGCCCCTCTCCTTTTTCCTTCGCGCTCCTTTCCTTTTCTTCTCCCTTCTCGCTCTCTTACTTCCTTTCTACCTTTCCTCTCTCCATCAGCAAACGTGTTAACTCTTCTGCTAGTTTCTGTAGGTGAGATCTGAGATCCAAAAGGAAAGCTCTTGAGAAACCTCTGCCATGGTGAAAGCGTGAAAACAGCTTTAAGCTGTGTGAAGATGAGGTGACAAGCTAATGTCCAGTGGCGTCACGTCACAGTCTGGAGATCTGATGGGAAGGCTCCCAGAGGAGGTGAGCACACTCAGTCAGCTGTGACTCTAACCAAAGGGAGAGCTGGGAGGGATGTGTCTGTGAGAGCACACCCCAGCTCAGAGATCGCCTTGTTTCTTTCATTGCTTATGGTTTGGGCAAAGCGCTCCTGACTGATTCTAGGGAACTATCCTCTGAATGATCTCTTGTACTCAACCCCTGTCTGTTAGAGAAGGCTGCAAAGCTGCCTAGTCCCAAAGGACAGAACCAGTTTCCTAGGGAACAACCCTAGGCTTGGGGCAAAAAAGAAAATGTGTGTGTGTGTGTGTGTTTCAAGACAGGGTTTCTCTGTGTAGCCTTGGCTGTCCTGGAACTTGCTCTATAGACCCAGGCTGTCCTCAAACTCACAGAGATCTGCCTGCCTCTGCCTCCTGAGAGCTAGGATTAAAGGCGTGCACCACCACTGCCTGGCGATTTTGTTTTCTTTGACTCTTGTGGAAATTAAGGAACTCAATAAACATGATTACCATCTATTGATAAATGACATTTGAAAGAACCTCGAAGTTGGCAGAAGACACCTGAAGACCAAGTTCTCAGCACAAAGGAGATTCATTTTCCTTAGAGGGATAAAGAGCAGGGACTAAGAGATGATACAGGAGATAGAGGTGGAGGGAAAAGGGGAGGAAAACAAGGGAGAGAGGAAAGGGCTATTTGTCCTGGATAGACAAAGGACTACCTTTGGGTAAAGAGACAGAAGTAGCCCATAGGCAAATGGCAGTTTGTAAAAGTAAAAGGGGAACTCCCACATTAGTGAATACGTTTAATTGGGCATGCTAAATAGGGTAGCAAAAGGGAGCTTTTGATTGCTGGACTTTAACATTTTGATATCTGGACGTTGGTGGTCAGCCTCAGGGGCGAAGCAGCCAAATAAGGGAACAGACCTTGGTGGCTAGCTGTAGGAATGTGATCTAATTGTTTTTAGCAAGAAAAGGATAATGGAAGATCAAGGCCTGAGAGATCCATGTTTGCCATGTTTGGATGGCTAGAGTCCCTTTAATATTGTCACTACAGGGCTGGAGAGATGGCTCAGTGGTTAAGAGCACTGTCTGCTCTTCCAGAGGTCCTGAGTTCAATTCTCAGCAACCATATGATGGCTCACAACCATCTATACTGGCATCTGATGCCCTCTTCTGTCATGTAGATAGAGTACTTATACATAAAATAAATCAATATTAAAAAAATATTGTCACTACAAATAGAAGGTTTAAAAAATATATATATATATATATATTTCATCATCATTGGTGTATTGCCCAGACTTGATAATTTAATAACTGGTGTCTGTTAGGATTCTGCTCCAGTTTGCCTAGCAACCTGTGATGTCATTGCCTACCTGCCACTGCGCATGCCCCTGCCCAGGAGGATATAAAAGGACAAACCCACCTACCTCTCTTCCTTTCTTCCTCTCTCTTCTCTCCCTCCTCCTCTCTCTTCATCTCTTGCTGTCTTTATCCCGCTATCTCTCCGTCTCTCTCTCTCTGGGGTAGCCCCTCACTTCCCTGCTCTCCCATGCTCGTTCATAAACCTCTCCATATAATATCTGTTGTGTGGCGCATCTTCCATATCTTGTATCTCACATTTCATTAAAATGTAGAAGTGTCTTGAAAAAAAAAAATGAGCCCCAGGGTCAGGTGTGGTGCTGTGAGCCTTTATTCCCAGCACTGGGGAGGCAGAGGCAGGAGGATCTTTGTGATCTTCAGAACTTACTGCTCTGTGCTTCAGGATGGCCAGGACTACACAGAGACCTCTCCTTAAACAACAACAAAAACAAAAACATCACCACCATCACCCCCCAAAAAAGAGAAAAAGGAAGAAAGAAACAGCGAAGAAGATACTGTCCTGCTTAGCTGGCCCTTTCATTGTGCTGGGGGCCTTCCTCTCTCCTAATCTCCATAGCTCTGGAATGGTAAGGCTAGTTAAGGACCCAGGTTGCCACAGAGCGCTGCTGCACATGCTCAGCCCTTGGCCTTAATCCACCAAGCAAAACAAACCAGGAAAATTTGCCAGACTTTGAAGCAACACCGGCACCCCTGAAATATCAGGCCTCCAGCCCAAGGCTTGGAACGAGGACTCTAAAATGAGCAAAAAAATTGTGTCTCAGAATCTAACTCGAAGCAAAGCCACATTGTATATTCTTGGTGTTTGTGAGGTTGAAAACAATTTCTCCCCAGTCCCAGGCAGATCAGGATGGTGGTAGACAGCCAAAAGCAAAGCTGTGGCACAGCGTGGTGGCTTTGTCAGCCCTGGCCCTCTTCCTTCCCAGGGGGACAGCAGATTTCATCCAGGGCACAAGGCTGTTTGGCTTACACTTTGTCGCAGCTAAAAATACCCGAGGCCTTTCTAGTTTATTTCAACCTGACTCGAATTTCATAACAAAATGTGTACCATAGCTAAGTGTGGTATAGATCTGCAATCCTAGCTTGAAGAAGCCAAGGCAGGGGCGTCCCGAATTCCAGGGGAACCTGAAATATTCTGGATCCATGTTCCATATACAAACTTTCAACTGATGCTAATTAATACTACCAATGACAGCAGCAAGTGTTGGTGTGGTGTGTGTGTGTCTGTGTGAGTGTGTGTGTGTGTGTGTGTGTGTGTGTGTGTGTGTGAGTGTGTGAGAGAGAGAGAGAGAGAGAGAGAGAGAGAGAGAGAGAGAGAGAGAGAGAGGATTTTACAGGGCAAATAAAAGGTACTTTCACATCCTCCCTTATACTCAGTGTCTCTCCCTTTCTTAACTATACCAAACAGAGCCTTCCATGTAAGTAAAAAGGTGAGAGCGGAATTTCTATTGTTCTTCCCCCCCCCCACCCCCGTGCCCCTCCCATGGAGGTGTTAATGGAGGTGTGGCAACAGTTCTGTCCATTTCAAAAGAGCCCAGTAGAAACTGTGAATTCCGTTTAGGCTACCCCAATTCATTTGCTTTTGTGTGTGGGATGCCACCAATTGTTGTGGCCTGCCTGGTTATCTTAAGGGGGAAAGAAATGAACCAATTAGTGGTAAGCATTGAGTTCTGAGGAGAGCTGCTTAGTAGTGGAAAGATTAGGATTTTTTTCCATTTAATCTCAGGGACTATTTAGAGGGCTAGGGATGCAACCCAAGTATTTGCCTAGCATGCTCGTGAGGTGGGGTGGTGGGGAATGAGGGCACTCAGGTCACCACAGGGCTTTGTTGAAGAGGCAAACTCAAAGAATAAAGGTTTTCTGCCCAGAGAGCAGTATTTACAGAGACCCCTTTTGTATTACGAGGAAGGCTGCCTCCGACTTAGAACTGGTATGTTCCACTGGTTACACTAATAGCCTTGATTCACCGTGAGAACCTGAGAACAGAGGATGGGGGTGGGGTGGTGGGGGGGGGGAGAGTAAAAACAATTATAAAGCCAGGTGTGGTAGCATCCACCTGTTATCCCTGCAGGAGGCAGGAGGTTGGCTTTGAGCACATAATGCATTTCAGGCCAGCCTGAGATACATCATGAAGCCTCATCTCCATGAACCAAAACCAAATGAAGGACGGAAGTATGGAAGGCAGAGAGACGCCGTTCAGACCCTGACTCAGTTCTTTGCTATGAGCCACTGAGGAAATTATCAAACTTCTCCCTGCATCAGCGTTCTTTCTCGCCTATAAACCAAAAGCACCTACCTCAGGGGATGCCAATCCCATTTAAAGGGCAAGGTGGGGGGCTGGCTGTACCCCACAAGGGGCAGAACACTTGCCCAGCACCCACCATAGCATAGGTAAATTGAAAGATGCTTGGCCTATCCGATCTACCTGACAGGTGTTGTAAAACCAACTCTAAAGGGCCAGGACGCCACTTTGCCTTTCATTATTACACGGGCATGTTTCAGCTCTGCCGCATCTGTTTCCCAATTGGTCCTCCCCTTCCCCTTAATTAACAGGATATTTTTTTGATGGTATTGAAATGCCTAAAGTAGCCAGGCATGGTGGCACATACTTGTAATCCCAGCGCTCAGGAGGATGGAGAGGCCAGCCTGGGCTACATAGCTCAATAAAAGCCCAGAAAGAAAGAACAAAAGAACAGGAAGGAATGGAGGGAGGGAGGTCCTGAGACAAAAGTAGCAGGCCAGAAAGGTTTGCACTTTGTCTATTGACTCAGTGATGCCCACAGCAGAGGGGAGCAAGAGATAAAGAACAAAGGCCCCATTCTCAGCGAGCTCACCCTTTAGGGGGGCACCTGGAGCTTTTGTTCTGTCTGGAACATCCCTGTGTCCCTCACCTCACCTTTATTCCCTCGGAAAAGAAAAGTCATTTTGGCTAATTAAGGAAGTTGCTCCATGCAAGGCACTGGATGCTGGGACGGCTGACTGTTGTAGAGGCAAATTGCCTCGTCTAAAACACAGCGTCTGCAGGATGGCTCAGAGAGTAAAGGGAGTAAAAGTACTTGCTGCCAAGCCTAAGGACCTAGGTCTGGTCCCCGGAACACACACACTTTAAAAAAAAAAATGTAATAAATCTTTTCTAAAATATCCGTAACATTCCACTCACTGTCCATAAAATTAAGCTCAGCCTCCTTCACCTCCCCATAAGAGCTCAGCTTGGGTCCCCTGGCTGCCAAAGTGGGTTACACTGCTCTGTCATTGTTCCCCCAGCACACCCTGAACCCTGGCTCCTCCACAGAGGTACCCTAAATTCCCTCGGTATTCTTTCTCAGGAATCTTGGGGTTATAGTTCTTTGTAAATTTATCTTAAACCCTTTAAGAACGCGTTATAGCTGCGGCGGGCATGGTGTCACAAGCCTCTTATCCCAGAAATCAGGAGGGTGAGGCAGGGGCTCCTTCAGAGGCTAGCTTGGGATACATCGTAAGCTCCAGTCCAGCATGGGCTACACATCAAGACCCTGTCTAAAGGAAAGAAAAAAGAAAGAAAGGAAGAGAGAAAGAAAGAAGCTGGACGTGGTGACACATGCCTTTAATACCAGCACTACAGAAGCAGAGTCAGACGGATCGCTGTGAGTTTGAGGCCAGCCTGGCTAACAAAGTGAGTCCAGGACAGCCAAGGCTACACAAAGAAACACTGTCTTGGAAAAAAGAAAGAAAGAAGAAGAAGAAAGAAAGAAAGAAAGAAGAAAGAAAGAAAGCCAGGCATGGTGGCATACGCCTTTAATCCCAGCACTTGGGAGGCAGAGGCAGGTGGATCACTATGAGTTCGAGGCCAACTTGGTCTACAAAGCGAGTCCAGGACAGCCAAGACTACACAGAGAAACCCTGTCTCAAAAAAAGAAAAGAAAGAAAGAAAGAAAAGAAAGAATAAAAAGAAAGAAAAAGTAAATAGCAGGCCTGACGCCACACTCAGGAAATGGTGCTGGTACAGTGTCTCATGACTGAGGTCATAGCACTGGCAAGGTTAAAATAAAAAGGTTACTTGGGTCCAGCAGTTGGAGGCTAGCCTTGGCAGCATAGTAAGAGAGTACAATTTCCAGTTGGGTGTGGTGGCACACGCCTTTAATTCTAGCGCTCGGGAGGCAGAGGCAGGTGGATCTCTGTGAGTTCGAGGCCAGCCTGGTCTACAATGTGAGTCCAGCACAGCCAAGGATACACAGAGAAACCCTGTCTCAAAAAAAACAAAAAACAAACAAACAAACAAAAGAATACGGTTTCCATTCAAGAAAACAAAGGTTAGCAGGCAAGGTGGCCCAGGCCTTTAATGCCAGCACTTGGGAAACAGTGACGGGAGGATCTCTATGAGTTTGAGGCCTGATCTATATAGCAAGTGCCAAGACCACATAATGGAGAGACCCAACGGTGGTGGCAAACACCTTTAATCAGGAGGCAGCTTTCTGAGTTTGAGGCCAGCCTGGTCTACAGAATGAGTTCCAGGACAGCCAGGACTGCACAGAGAAACCTTGTCTCAAAAAAGAAAAAGAAAAGAAATGTTATTGGATTAAATCAGAGTTGAGTTAATTGTTGCCCACAACCTATTCACTTTGTTTTTGAGACAAGGTCTCCTCTGGTAACCCAGGCTAGCCTCCAACTCCTGATCAGGAAAGCATTACTGGGCCAGGTTGTATGGCCTGATTCACTTTGCCACTTTAATTTTCCTCACCGTAACCACTCTTCCTGGTGAAACAGAACTGATCCTCTCCCAGCACTCGGGACGCAGAGGCAGGCGGATCGCTGTGAGTTCGAGGCCAGCCTGGTCTACAAAGTGAGTCCAGGATGGCCAAGGCTACACAGAGAAACCCTGTCTCGAAAAACCAAACAAACAAACAAACAAACAAACAAAACAAAACTGATCCTCTCCACTTTACTCAAGAGCAGAAAACCAAGGTTTGGAGAATAAAGAAAATTGATCTGTTGGAGGTAGCAGGGTATTGGATCTTTAAACTGTAACATTCCAACAAAATCTTTGCTTACAATTCTCCTGGTATTTAGTCTCTTCTCCAGGGCTGTGCAAAGGCTAAATAGCCACTGCAAGTCACTGGGCCTGGGCTGAAGTTACACTTTTTTTTAAAAACTTTTATTTACCTTGTTTCATCTTTTTGCAATGCTGTAGATCAAACCAAGGGCTTTGCACCTGTGCCTCCCACAGCTAGAATCTAACTGAGCTACCCAGCCCCACCCGCTCAGAGAGCATTTAGAAAGTGGGAAAGGAAAATTTAGCCCCTAGAGAACTGTACTGCAAAACAAAATCATACACAGCTTTAAGATTCAACGTTTTTCTCCTCTACAAGATCCCCAGGACAGTTTGTCACGGCTGTTTTTCATCACACGAATTGCTTTGCTTGAAAGGCACGTGGGGGTTAAATATAGCAGCAACAGCTCTGATGTAACATTCTCTGGCCTGGCCAGGACAAATCTTTGACATTAACCTTTAGGAAGGAAAGAAGGAAAGAGTGTCCTTACCCACCGGTGCATGAAGGAGAAACTCTGTTTGCTGGCCGTTTTCAGGGCAAGAGGAGAGATGAGTTGAAAGAGGGAAAAGATATAGGGAAATGATGCTAGCCACCTGTCAGGTCTCTGGGCTTGGCGTCTCTGGCAGGCCAGTCAGAGCCAGAGCCAGGTAATCAGCCGTTTGCTGAGGGGAAGGTGGCCAGATGCCCTGTCCAGGGAGCCACACACCGTCCAGTTTCCAGTTCCACCCATTGCATTTTAAAAGGCGATCTGCCTAAATTGACCTGTAGGTTCTGGAGGCCCACTTCCACCTTGCTCTTTCTAAGACCTTTTTTTTCCCCTCTCCCCTTAAGGGAAAAACTTAATAGTAGCTGTAATGAAACTTTAATTTGAAAATGGGCTGAAATAGGCACGCCAAAGTGGCTATTCTGGCTGGGAGCCAAAGCGCGTAGTGGAGAAGGCCTCTGTGCTACTCAGCGTTGCTGTGAGAGCGGCTCAGTGGATTACATGTACAAGGAGGGACGGACGGAAACGACATATAGAGAGAGTGCTCACCTGTGATGCACACAGGAAACTTGATTTAAACTGTTCTAGACTCTCTTCTCCTTCCCGGTAACAGTCATGTTCAGTAGGTTGACTGTAATTGCCTACTTTCCAGTGTTTAGCATGTCTCCTCAACTCTTGTAGTTGTTTTGTTGTCTTGTGGATCCGTGTTTTGTGCTGTGTTGTAAGAGTCTCAACCCAGGCTGACCTGGAACCTACTATATAGCTCATGGTGAACCTCCTGCCTCTGTCTCGCAAGGGCTGCTGAGCTGCCACCATGCCCAGCTTGTTGTTATTGGTGTTGGCAAACAATCTGGGCATCAACTTATTTATTGATTGATTTTGTTTTTTTTGAGACAGGGTTTAATTGTGTAAGAGCCCCAGCTGTCCTGGAGCTCACTCTGTAGATCAGGCTGGCCTCAAACTCACAGAGATCCACCTGTCCCTGCCTCCTGTGCTGGGATTAAAGGCGCTCACCACCAAGCCTAGCCAATTTAATTATTTACAAATTTTTCTTCCACTAATTCAAACCTTAAAAATTTATGTACCACACCTATAAATAAAATATAAATACAAAACATCCGGGCAGATAGGAAATGCTGTAAAAACTCTTCAAAGAACCAAATACAGGCTTGAAGTCAAGTGTGCACCACATAGGTAATAACCCTAGAACTCAAAAGCAGAGACAGGGGGATTGCTTAGGAGTTAGAGGCCAGCTTGACTCTAACAGACAAACAAACAAACAAGCAAAAAAAAAAAAAAAAAAAAAAAAAAGTGACCTTCAACCTTCTTTTGACCTCTCCTCAGAGGAATATAAAAATAACAAGTGTGTTACTTATAATAATAATTATTATTATTTTAATTGTTTATATTTTGGGATGCTATGCTACCTAGGCTGACCTGGAACTCCTAGGCTGCAATGATCCTTCTGCCTCAGTCTCTGAGGTAGCTGGGACTACAGTCATGCCCTGTTACATCAGGCTTAGCAGCAGCAGCTCAGTTTGTTTCTGTGTGTGTGTGTGTGTGTGTTTTCCTTCCTTCTCTCTTGTTTTGGCATAGACTCAATATGTAGCCCAGGCTGGATTCAAGCTCACTGTCCCTGTATGTCCACTTCCCTGTGTTGGGATACTAGTGTGCCTCCACTATGCATGCACCTGAATATGTTTCAGGGTGCCTAAGCGCTTTTCCTCCTCTCGAAGGAGAGTCAGCATCAAGGTATCTGCTCAGAGCAGTGTCCACCCTTGGGTCTCCCTGCAGAAGGGAAGGCCTGGGCCGTCAGCCCTTGCTCTCAGCGGTCACCCTGCTGCCTGGGGCGAGCTCCAGGAAAAGCTTGCCTAATCCCAAACTAGAAAAACAGAGCTCTTCTGTGGAATTCAAGCTCAGTTTAGAGGTCACAGAAATTTTCACAGCCCTGAGCACAAAGAATTGAATATTCTGTTTTCTTTTTTACAGTGTATAAAGTGCTATGAGGGGCAGGACTCCATCCACATAACATAGACATCTTATTTAAGTTCATTTCATTTCATTTTGTAAATTAATTTGGTTTTTTTTTTTAACTACTTGGTTTTGTGGGGGGGTAGGAAGGAGATGAGTGGGGTTGGGGTGCATGATGTGAAATTCACAAAGAGTCAATAGAAAGTTCAAACAAACAAACAAACAAAAACCACTTGGTTCATATAGCAGACACTGGCCTCTGGTTCTCGACTGTCCTGCCTCCAACTTTCTGGTACTGGGATTACAGAAAAGAGTCACCTTGCCTGGTTTTATGAAGCTCAAATTTTTCTATTTTATAAAGTAAAAATAAATTAATAATATCCACCCAGAGGGTGGGGGAAGACAGGAAAAAGGTAAAGAAGAAAGAAAAGACACCAATAGCCAGAGGCCCCGCTGCTCTGCCTAAAATTCTTCCTTGTCACTTTTCTGGTCGGCACAGCCGCTGGGGAAGGAAGGATCGCCCATATTCAGCCCAAACTGAAGCTTGGAGCTGAGCCCTGTGTCGGTATGTCAAAGGTCACAGAGGCACAAAGTGGGCCAGCTAGGAGCTAAAGGGCTTCCTCTGACCATGACCGGCTGTATCCACCTTCGAGGGCCCCAAGGGAGGAAGAGGAACCCCAGCCTTCACAGCCTGGCGCCAGGTCACGTAGCCAATTAAGATCAGAGCTGCCACGTGACCTTAATTCTGGTTTTAAGCCCGAGGTAGGTCGTCTCAACAAGCTATGTTGTTTGCTGGTGGGAAGCAAGGAGCGGAGTGGAAGAAATTAGATGACATAAACTGACCTCTTCAGATTATGTAACTTGGTTGAGAGGCGCTTTGTAGGTAGAAGTTTTTTTAAGTGAAAACTTATCAACATAAAGGCAAAAGTGAAGAAGCAAGTTGGCCAGGAAAGGTAGTAACCCCAGGAGGTTATGCTGGTCGAATAGCCACGCTGTACACGCCTCTGCTCAGCTTTGCCAACTACTTACTTATTTTGGATTTTTGGAGACGAGAGCCTTGAGGCATCCGGCGCGTTAGTGCAGCCTGTAATCCCAGCACGCAGGGAGGCAGAGGCTGGCAGGTCGCTATGAGTTCAAGACCAGCCTGGTCTACAAAGCAAGTCCAGGACAGCCAAGGCTACACAGAGAAACCCTTTCTTGAAAAACAAAAAAAGAAAGAGAAAAAGAAAGAAAGGAAGGAAGAAAGAAAGAAAGAGAGTCTTGAGGAAAATCTCCTTCTCCCTCTCCTAAATGCTGAGATTCCATGCAATTGCCACTATAATTGCTTCTGGAATCAAGTCGATAACAATGCATTAAAAAAAAAAAAATAGCGGGGCAGTGGTAGTGCATAACTTTAATCCCAGAATTTAGGAGGCTGAGTTAGAGGCTAGCCTGGTCAACACAGTGAGTTCCAGGACAGCCAGGAGCGATTCCTTGTCAAGAAAGAAAGAAAGAAAAGTGACTTTTTCTGAACTCTGTCCCAGCCAGCCTGACCACCATACATCATCCAGAAACATTGAATCAGCCTAAAAGGGCGTTAGCTGCTAAGAGTGGTTGCTCTTTATACACTGTGAGCTGAGAGGTAGGGAAAGAGCTAATGCTGGCCCCTGATACATGCCCACCAGCTTGGCACCACCTACCTAGCAGGAAGTTCCTTCAGTGTCCGGGTGTGAAAGGGTGTAAGCCTAGTCCCTAAGCAAAGACTTGGGGATAGGCCTCAGTTGGGAAAGGGCTCACCTCCCATGCAGGAAGGCCTGGGTTCAATCCCCAGCACTGCCTAAATCCCACATGGTGGTTTACACAGAGGTAGAGACAGAAGGGTCAGGAATTCAAGGTAATCCTCAGCTACAAAGCAAGTCTCAAGCCTGCCAGGGACGCAGGAGTCCCTGTCTGAAAATAAAACAAAGATGGCGACATAAATTTAGGAACTATACATAGAAGGGACAATTGTAAAACATTAATGTTTTAAAGTTGATACAGAGTTGGAGCTTGTGGTGTGTGTGTGAGTGTCTTGGTCTCTTGTCTGCATGTATGTCTATGTGAGAAAGTCAGATTTTAGAATGACAGACAGGCGTGAGCTGCAACGTGGGTGCTGGGATTTGAACCATGGTCCTCTGGAAAGAGCATTCAGTGCCCCTAACCGCTGAGCCATCTCTCCCGCCCAAAGGATTTTAATGCAGATTTTAAGCAATGGTGTTAAAAGAAAGAGGAGCTGGGGGGATAGAGACAGCTCAGTGATGGAGAGTGTTTTCTGCTCTTGCAGAGGATCCGGATTCAGGCCCCAACACCTCCATGGTTGCTTACGAACACCTATATTCGGTTCCAGGGCATCGGAGGCTCTCTGCCCTCCACTGGCTTCTGCACACTTGTGGTATATGTAACTTCACAAAGGCACAAATGTGCAGATAAGTAAAAACAATACATAAATCTTTTTTGAAGAGAGAAGAAAGGAAGCCATACCTAAGAACTCAGTGTAGGCTCACAAAGGAGAGTTGGCCAGATTAGAAATTTTACCTAAAAGTTTTTGGTTCACTACCACAATCCGTGTTCTCCTGGGTCTCCTTCCTGTGGTCAAGCCCTGAGGGACTCTCACAAAATCTAATCTAATTTCACAATTTTATTTTTGTTTGTCTATTCAGCTACCTACTTTTTCTATTCTTTCTTTCCTTTTTTTTTTCTTTCTTTTTTTAAATTTATATTTTATTATTATTATTATTATTATTATTATTTGGTTTTTTGAGACAAGGTTTCTCTGTGTAGCCCAAGCTGTCCTAGAACTTGCTCTGTAGACCAGGCTGGCCTCGAACTTACAGAGATCTACCTGCCTCCTGAGTGTGGAGTGCGGGGATCAGCGGTGTGTGCCACCACCAGCTGGCCAGTTATTAACTTTTTGTTCGTCTTGTACTGACTTAAATGTCTTACTGTGTACCTGAAGTTGGTCACAAACCCCAGTTCTTCTGCTTCTGTACTTATATTTAGACCAAGCTGCCTTGAACTGGCAAGCTAGCAGGAAGTTGCTGGGATTGCAGGTGTGTTGTCACATCTAGTTCTCTGAGTGCTGAGTCTGAAACCCAGGTCTTTGTGCCTGTGAGACAAGCACTCTACCAACAAGCCTACCTTTAATCCTTCTTATCCTACTTTTCTTTTTCTTTCTTTCTTTCTTTCTTTTTTTCTTCTTTCTTTTCTTTCTTTGGTTTTTTGAGACAGGATTTCTTTGTGTAGCCTTGGCTGTCCTGGACTCGCTTTGTAGACTAGGCTGGCCTCGAACTCACAGCGATCTGCCTGCCTCTGCCTCCCAAGTGCTGGGATTAAAG
Organism: Acomys russatus; assembly: GCF_903995435.1. Lineage (NCBI taxonomy): Eukaryota > Metazoa > Chordata > Mammalia > Rodentia > Muridae > Acomys > Acomys russatus. The sequence goes on from NC_067159.1 coordinate 7,694,241, forward strand.
GCGTGTGCCACCACACCCGGCTCTATGTTTCTTTTGTTTGCGCCTGCCTGGTACTTCATACCCAATGCTGCCTCCCAGACTCCTAAGTGCTGGGATTTATAAGTGTGTGACACCAACCCCCTTTCTTTTTGTGTCAGTCTCAATATATATATATTCCTTCTGCCACCATATTTCCTGTACTAGGATCACAAGTGTGTACCACCATGTATGGTCTTTCCTAAGCTTATCAAAGGGTGAAATGTCCTGAATTGTTTGTTTGTTTGTTTGTTTTCCAAGACAGGGTTTCTCTGTGTAGCCTTGGTGGTCCTGGACTCGATTTGTAGACCAGGCTGATCTTGAACTCTGCCTCCCCTAGTGCTGGGATCACAGGTTTGTTCCAGTGCACCTGGCTATGTTCTGGTTTTCAACTGTGAAAAAAAGCACTTCTTTTTTAAGCTGAAAAGCCAACTTGGTAGTGTGTGTCTATGATTCCAGCATTCAGTAGACTAAGGCAGGGGAATTCTGAGTTTGAGGCCAGCCAGAGTAACATTCTGAGCTTCTGTCTCAAAAACCAAAAATACGTAAGCAAATAAAATAAATAAAGCGAAGAAAGAGGATTGACTAAAATTGTCTAAAGGAACTACGTGAGTAGAGAATATAATGGAGACTACAACAGAGTTTTAACGTTGTTATTTTAAATACTTGATACTAGTTTATATTGTTATTAAATTTATGTACTTAGTATGTATGTACTTACGTATGTATGTGTTGCTAGGGATCAAACCGAGACTAGTAGCTTGGGCTATAGAGTGAGCCCTTGTCTTACACAAACAGTAATAAAACCTAACTGCAACCCAAAGTGAGTTCTAGATCAGTCTGGACATTGGACTACTTGGTGGGATCCTATCTCAAAATAAAAAACATTTTTAAAAGGGGGTGTTGGTGATGAACATGTAGTTCGGTGGAGGAGTGCTTGTCTAGCACGTAAGAATCCCTAGGTTCAATCCGTGGGCCCATAAAAATAAAATAAAACCATCAGTGATCCCTGGAAAGGTTTTGGCATAGAATCGTCAAACATGTTTTATGAGCACTTAAAGTAATTGACCTTAACTGCCAACGTGGACCCACTCAGGGCAAGTTCATCCATTCAACAAATATTTATTTTGTACCTTTTAGGTTCCAGTCACTGGGAGAAGAGACAAGAATGAGACAGAAACAAAACAGGCCAAGTCCTGTTCCTCGGCCAGTAGACAGTTAACAGAAAGTCACAGCACTGTAGAGGAATTTTAGTTCAGAACATGCTGCTCTGGTAAGATAGCACATTCTCCAAAGATCTTCTAGGTCTGTGTGACTCGGCTGGAAATCAGACATATCTCTAATTCCATGAGACAGAGGCAAGCAGATCTCTGAGTTCAAGGCCAAGCTGGTATAGAGCAGGTTTCAGGTCCAGACATGGTGGTACACACCTTCAATCCCAGCACATAGCAGACAGAGGCATGTGGATCTCTGAGTTCTAGTCATTGCTGTTCAGGCAGGTTGGTTGAGTCGGTGAGTTGAGAGGCCGTGCAGTGGAGCTGGGTTTGTGGCAGTTCAGTTCTTGCAATTCAGAGGCAGTTTTTACTGGGAGAGTTTTTACAGTGACAGGTTGAAGAGAGGACAAGCTAGACACAAGCAAAGACAGAAGAAGCCAGAGAATGAGAAGGAGCCAGAAGATTAGAACAACAGATTGCTAGAGCTGGTTTGAGGTCAGGCAGAGCAAAAAGTCAGAAACCAAGAGAGAAGCCAGTTTGAATCAGTCAGCTTGAAGAAGGGTTTGAGCCAGAACAGCTGAGTTGAATCAGCCAGCCAAAGTCCAGAAAGAGCTAGAAAAGGTGAGCTTATTCAGCAGTAAGTCTCAGAGGCTCAAACATTCTAGGCCTAGGTTACATTGTATGGAGGCTAGAAGTTTTCAGGACTAGGCCTAGGTTAGCACCGAGAGGCAAGATGACAATCAAATCAGGTGAATAGAAGTTACTTTAACACAGCACAATTATAAGTGCTGTGAAAGAACCCCCAGAGTTGTCTGTGAGCTCACAGTCAGCAGAGCCTGCTGCAGTGGGAGAGAAGACAGGGCTAGGGCCATCAGTGAGGAAGCAGCATTCACCCAGAGCCCTGAAGGAAGAGTAGAGCTTAGGTGGGGGTGTGTAGAGTGCCTCCAGCCAAAGCCTGAAAACCTGCTGGGAAAGAAAGGGCAAGGCAGCAGCAAGGTGGCCACACTAAGGGATGGAGGGAAGCTGAGGGGTCCTTGAATAGTCCACGTGAGAGAGGTTAAGAATGAGATGTTAGGCCTGGGAAGTGGGTGGGGCGCATCTGTGATCTCAGGGCGCACCTATGAGCTCTCTCAGGGCACACCTGGGATCTCAGGGCACACCTGTGATCTCAGGGTGCACCTGTGATCTCAGGGTGCACCTATGATCTCAGGGCACACCTGTGATCTCAGGGCGCACCTGTGAGCTCTCTCAGGGCACACCTGTGAGCTCTCTCAGGGCACATCTGTGATCTCAGGGTGCACCTGTGATCTCAGGGTGCACCTATGATCTCAGGGAACACCTGTGATCTCAAGGCGCACCTGTGAGCTCTCTCAGGGCACACCTGTGATCTCAGGGCACACCTGTGATCTCAGGGTACACCTGTGATCTCAGGACTCACCTGTGATCTCAGCACTTGGGAGGCTGGGTTGGGAGAACCAGGAGTTCCAGGCCAACCAACTTGGGCTACATAGAAGAGAAAGGAAAGAAAGAAAGTTTGAGAGAAAGGGAAATAGGAAGGAAGGGAGAGGAGAGGGAGGAAAGAAAGAGCCAAACAACAGCAACAGAAAGCAAACTCTCGGCAAGGCTTGGTGGCGTGCCATTTTAATCCCAACATTTGGGAGACAGAGGCAGGCAGATCTCTGAGTTGGAGGCTAGCTGCACCTACAGAGCAAGTTCCAGGGCAGCCAGGGCTACACAGAGAAACTGTCTCGAAAACAAAACAAAACAAAACAAAAAAGCAGAGCTCTCTTCCAGGGAGGCAAACCCTAACAACAAGGTTGTTTACTGTCCACCTCTCTTCCTGTTTGGGGAGCAAGTGGCAGACTTGGGGGTGCATCTTCTTGTCTAGCTCACCGATGTACTTGTGATTAAAGCACTTCAAGACCCCAAATGTCCCATTCACCCACACACTAGAGATGCGTTGGCCTTCCTGTGTCCAGGGTCCTGAAGCTCAGCTGTCTGTATGTATCTTCCAGTCTTCCTGTGGCTGCTCCTCCTAAAACTATCCATTCCCCTCATTAGTCCCTAGAATGTTTCCTCCTTTGATCTCCTTTTGCACTTAAATAAAAGTCCACCTTAAAAAAAAAAAAAAGGGCCATCTAAGCAAAAGAAATCAAAATCGAGCAAAAGGGGGTGGGCACATGGGGCATGGTGGCAAACCTGTAATCCCAGCAGCATTTGGGAGGCAGAGGCAGGAGGATCTCTGCGAGTTCGAGGCCAGACTGGTCTACAAAGTCTGTCCAGGACAGGCAAGACTACAAGAGAAACCCTGTCTTGAGAAAAACCAAAGGAGAAAAAAGAAAGAAATCAAAATCACTTCATTTGTCTTCATACTTATCAAATCATGTAAGAAACAAATACAAAGAAAGAAAGAAAGAAAGAAAGAAAGAAAGAAAGAAAGAAAGAAAGAAAGAGAAAAGAAACAAAGACCACGAGGATGTGAATCTGGCCTGTTTTGTTCATAGTTAAACTGAATGAGTTGCAGAAGTAAATGTGCATTGAGTGACACACTAGGCAGCTAGAGTTTAAGCTCTTTAAATGATCTTACCCAAATAATTTTAGTTAGTGTATTGATTTTTAACTGGGCAGAGAGATCTCTCGACTCTTGCTCATACAAGTCTAGGTAGGTTCTGTCAAACAGCTAAGAGTCAATAATTCATGTAAACAGAAAATGTTGTAATCATCTGAATTCTGGATGGCGCAGAGCAGGGCATGGTGGCAGGCTTCGGATTCCAAAGGGCCTCAGAGTCCCTCAGCCACAGAGTGGAGAAAGACTTATGGGAGAGGCTAAGGAATTCAACAGGCTAACTCATAGCAACAAAAGCGAGTGAACTGCCCCTGTGTGAACTGAGGAAAGGGACAAAGATTTTTGAGAATAAAGTAGGCACATAAGCAATAGGAAAGGCTTTATGATTTTGCCCAAGCACGCACCTCAGAGGCAGCTGAAATTGTTCTGCGTGCTGAAAGTGAGAGCAGTGGTTCCCTTTAGGAAGGAGGAAGGGGACAATGTCAGAGATCAGGACTAGAGAAGATTCCTAAGGGACTGATGAGCTCTGTTGGGTGATGCTTATGAGGGTGAGTCTGCACTTTCTGATCCGGGCACCCATTGACACTGCACTTTATATATGTCACACAGCAACTTTAAAGTTAACAGTAAAACACACTGGGGAGGTATATTGAATAAAAGGGTCGCTGGATTTATAAAATAATTGTATTTTGTCAGCTAATATTATTGATGTTGGCGACGCATGCATTTAATCCCAGCACTCCAGAGGTGGAGGCAGGTATATCTCTATGAGCTGGAGGCCAGCGTGAGCTACACAATGAGTTTTAGGCCAGCCAGGACTACATAGTAAGAACCCGTCTCAATAAGTAGCTAAACAAACAAACAAATAGCAAATCTGTTTGTTTGTTTGTTTGTTTATTTGTTTTGAGACAGGGTTTCTCTGTGTAGTCCTGGCTGTCCTGGAATTCTCTCTGTAGACCAGACTAGCTTCGAACTCAGAGACCTGTTTGTCTCTGCCTCCAGAGTGCTGGAATAAAAGCATATGCTACCACCAACTGGTTTAGGGTAAGTAATCTTCCTCCCCCTTCTCCCCCTTTGGTTTTTCAAGCAGAGTTTCCCTATGTAGCCTTGGCTATCCTGGACTTGCATTGTAGACCAGGTGCATTGTAGACCAGGCTGGCCTCGAACTCACAGAGATCCACCTGCTTCTAGCTTCCCAAGTGCTGGGATTAAAGGTGTGCGCCACTGTGCCCTGCCAGTAATCTTTATAACATACATTTAAGTAGTTTCCTTTGGTCTTTAGTTTTGTGGGGATTTTATTAGAATAGCTACTGAACACACTGTAATACCTGTTGCTGCAGGGGTCAGGCCCCAAGAAAGGCTCACTGAGGACTTGTGGCTCCTCCCAGCACTTATCACCGGGATCCCTATCCTAAGCCTCTTCAGCTTCCCTTTCCCCAGCTTCTGGTTCTATAGAAACCAGCCATTTTGGCCACTCACTCTCTTGACTTCTTGGCTCCTGAATGGCTCGCTCTTGGTCCTCACTCTTGGCCTCTTGGTCCACCTGCCCTCTCTTGTCTTCTTTTCTCTCATTCTACCCCCATTCTCTGCTCTCACAGCCTGGTTCAGTCTGGATGCTACCAGATGCTGTTCTCTCCCTCACATCTACGATAAAACTCTTCTTCTCAACCTCAGGTCCCCATTCTCATTTACAAGGCTGTAGGGTAGAGTTTTCCTGTGCGGCTATTGAAATATCAAGTGCTATATATCCTTTTTGGAAAGCAACATGGCAATGGATTTTATTTTATTTTATTAATAATTTGTTTATTTTTATTTCATGTGCATTAGTATTTTGCCTGCATGTATGTCTCTAGGTATCAGATCTTTCAGTTACAGACAGTTGGGTGAGCTGCCATGTGGGTGCTGGGAACTGAACCCAGGTCTTCTGGAAAAGCAGTTAGTGCTCTTAACCTCTGAGCCATCTCTCTAGCCCCATGGATTTTATTTTTAAAACACCACCCACCTTCACCTAGCAATTTTATTCCTGTTGATAAGACCTTCAGCTGGGCCGTGGTGGCACACACTTTTAATTCCAGCACTCAGGAGGCAGAGGTAGGTCGATCTCTGTGAGTTTGAGAGCACCCTGGTCTATAGAGTAAGTTCTAGGACAGCCAGTGCTGTTATACAAAGAAACCCTCAAAAGGCAAAACAAAACAGCAAAAACAAACAAACAAACAATAACAACAAAAATAAATAAGAACTTCGGTTTTAACAAAATTATTGGAGTAACCATATATAAGAAGCATTAACTGCATCAACATTTTATGTAAAAACACACAGAGCAATTGTAAAAAACAGGCTGAGTGTCCCATATCCAAAATGCTTCCATTTCTCCTAGAACAAGTCCGGGAGAACAGTTTCTTTTTCCTTCCTTCCTTCTTCCTTCCTTCCTTCCTTTGCTTTCCTTTTGTTTTGTTTGTTTGGTTTTTGTTTTGTTTTGAGACAGGGTTTTTCTGTGTAGCCCTGGCCGTTCTGGGGCTCACTCTGTGGACCAGGCTGGCCTCAAACTCAGAGACCTGCCTGCCTCTGCTCTCCGAGTGCTGAGATTACAGGCATGCACCGCCACTGCCCGGCAACCCTGAGAGTTGTGAGAAAGTGTTTTCCTGTGCAACTTTACCATTGACCTGTAGTGAAAAGGCAGGAGATGGATGTGCACAGTGACAGGCGGAGGTACCTGTCAGGAGAGGACCAGGAATGAACACCTCACATGACCAAGCTGATGTCCCCTGGCCTCTCTCCCCTCCCTGTTGCAGGCCTCCCCATCCAACCTGTCTCTGTGGGTCACCATGATCCAAACAAGTGCATTCCTCTCTTCAGGACAGGGCAATGATTTACCATTAAAGCCCTCCTGGTTTCTCTAAGGTTCCCTGGGAGAGAGGAAACACTTCAGGAGAGCTGATAAAAACCAACATACTGGCATCATTTACATGTCTGTTTGAAGGTTCTAGGTTTTTTTTTTTTAATCTATTCAGTCCAAAGTTCACCTATTTGAAATTGACTACTGAGAGTTGGCCTCCTGTCTAAAGGTTTAACTGTAAGCAAACAATCTAGAAAAAAAAAATTATTTTAAGATCTTGTTTTTGATCGGACTGTTCAAAGACGGTCTTAAGTGGGTGAAAGTTCAGTAGGCTGAGACAATAGAAACATTTGGGAGTAGAATATGGCCTTGACTCACTTTTAATGCAATGTCTTAGCTCATCTTTGCTAGTCTCCTTCATGGGACAAATATAGACAGAGTTGCCTCTCAGAGTAACTCTCTTGATCTTTAATATTAGGAGAGCCAATTAAAAGATAATATGTCCAATACTTGGGTGGGTCTTCACCTGGCAAATAATATCTCAAATCATCTTCTGTGATTAAAAAACAAGAGGGAATGGCGGGAGAGATGGCTTAGTGCTTGATGCAATGGCTGCCTTTGCAGAGGATCCAGGTTCATCTCCCAGAATCCATATGGTGACTCACAACTGCCTGGAACTCCAGTTCCAGAGATTCTCATATGTTCTTTTGGCCTCCATGAGCAACAGGCACATGATGCACATACATACATGCAGGCAAATATTCATATTCCTAAAATAAAAATAAATCTTTATACACACACACACACACACACACACACACACACACACACACATATATATATATGTATATATATGATCTGAGTATGGTGGTACATTTCTGTAATCCCAGATGTTTAGGAGGCTGAGGCAGGAGGATCACAAATTTGGGACAAGCTTTTGCTACATATGAGACTCAGTCTCAAAAAAAAAAAAAAAAAAAAAAAAAAAAAAGATGCTAGCATAGGAGGAAAGCTTTCCCAGTTCCCAATACTCTGTATCCATCTTACTTTTGATTATTGTCAAAACCACTCAGTGCCTCTGATTGATTAGCTTTTGAGCCAGGGTCTTTCAGTGTAGCCCAGGCAGGCCTCTAAGTCACCATCCCTGACTTCAGTCTCTTGGGTGTAGGTGTGGGCCACCATACCCAGTCTGACTTAAACCTTACTTTTCAACCTTTGCCCTAAAAGATAGAAAAATGAACTAATCCTTCACTAATGAGCTTCTAAATTAGGAGAAACTCAAATTAATGATTGCTTCAAGCACGTGAAGGCAGTTACATGCCAATGAGTTTGCTGATGAGAGTCACTTGGGACAATCATTGCCCTGAGCTACCTGGAAACCTCCAGATTTTGCCGGTCTTGAAGTTTAGAAATGTCTCATTTTAGAAAATATTATTTTCCAGACAGTGATGGTGAATGCCATTAATCTCAGCACTTGGGAGACAGAGCCAGATGGATCTCTGTGAGTCCAAGGCTAGCCTGGTCTACAGAGTGAGTTCCAGGACAGCTAGAGCTACACAGAGAAACCCTGTCTTGAAAACAAATAAACAAACAAGCAAAAAAGAGAAAAAATATATTATTTTTACTGTAGTCTCCTTATCAGTTACTCATTTTTTTAGTGACTTTTCTACAGCTGTGATAAAATGCCATGACCAAAGGAACTTATCAAAGGAAACATTTAATTAGGCTTGTAGTGCCAGAGGGTTAGTGTCCTTGATCACAGAAGGACGCCATGATGGTAGGAAAAGCTGAGAGCTCACATCTTAACTTGCAAGGAAGAGCCAGAGAGAGACAGAACCTGAGAATGGTGAGTCTTTTGAGCCTCAAAGCCTGTCCCCACCTATGACACACCTCTTTCAGCAAGGCCACACCTCCTAATCCTTCCTAAACATACTCACCATCTAGAGACAAACTATTCAAGCATATGAGCCAATGGGAGCCAATCTCATTCAAACACATTCCACTCCCTGGTTTCCCTAGATGCATAGCCATATCATAATGCAAGGTGTATTTGTTCAACTTCAAAAGTCCCTACTCTCAACACTCTATTAAAAAAAAAAAAAATCAAAAGTCAGCCAGACATGGTGGCACACACATTTAATCACAGCATTCAGGAGGCAGACACAGACAGATCACTGAGTTCGGGGCCAGCCTGGTCTACAGTGAGTAGCAGGATAGCCGGAGCAGGAAAGCTCTTAGGATGAGAGCCGAGGTGGCCACATTCTTTACCAAAATATCACATCAACAGTCTCTAACCCAGCTGGTAATAGTCTTCTCCTCTGAAGCCTCTTGAACTGGGCCTCCCTCCGGAGTTCACACACTGCCTTCCAGGCTCCTGAGGGATGGCCCATTAAATCTTGTTTATAGCATTCGACCATTTTTTTTTTTTTTTTAGTCCAAAGTCCCAAGTCTTTCATATTCTTTCCCAAAACATCATGAGCAGGGCTGTCACAACAATACCCCACCCCTTGTACCAACTGCTGCCTTAGGTACTTTTCTATTGCTATAAGGCGACACCATGGCCAAGGCATCTTAGAAAAGAGAACATTTATTGGGGCTCACAGTTTCTGAGGGTTTGGAGTCCATGTGTCATGTTGGGGTGCGTGGCAGCAGGCAGGAACAGTGCTGAAGCAGAGATATCCTGATCCACAGCCGCGAGGCAGAGAGAGAGAGGGTGGTGGAGTAAGGAGAGAAAGAACGAGGAATGGGATGGGCCTTTGAATCATCCTAACTTACTCCCAGTGACCTTTACCACAGACACCTCTTTCAATAAGACTACACCTAATCTTTCCTAAACTGTTTCACCAACTTGGTTCAAATACACAGACATATCAGTCTGGAAGGCTATTCTCGCCACAAACAGACTTTTTGTTATTTTGTCTTTTTTTTTTTTTTTTCTTTCCCCAGAGCTGAGGACTGAACTCAGGGCCTTGTGCTTGCTAGGCTAGCACTCTACCACTGAGCTAAGTCACCAACCCCCAAGGGCTATTCTCATTCAAACCATCACATGCATTTCATTGTGTATCAAAATAGTCAACAAAAGCAACCTGGTGAAGGATTTACTTTGCATCATAACTCCCCCCACACCCCCAGAGACAAGGTGTCTCTGTGTAGCCCTGGCTGTCCCTGGAACTCACTTTGTGAACCAGGCTGGCCTTGAACTCAGAGAGCCACCTGCCTCTGTCTCCTGAGTGCTAAAATTAAAGGCGTGTCCCAGCACTGCCCTGCTTACAAGATGTTAGTGGGGAGAGCTATTGTTTATACCAACCACCCAGTCTGAGTTATCCCCTACTGGTTGGAAAGTGTCCGTTCTTCCTAGACCAGCTCTCCATCACATGCTGCCCCATCTGTCATTGAACTGCCTGGACGCAGGTCTTCCGAAGGGTTTTGCTGAGAGGTGTCTAGCAGAAGAGTGAATGTGAAGGGAGAAGACTCGTGTATCCTTTATAATAAGGCTCATCCTCTTCTCCACATATCTACTGCGTGAGACAGTATAAGGGCTAATAGAATATGGTGTTGTTTACTGTGTGTGTGTCTGTGTCTGTGTCTGTGTGTGAGTGTATGTGTGCATGTGTATGCTTTAAATGGGTTCCAGGAATCAAACTCAGCCTTTCATGCTTCCACAGCAAGCATCTTTACCCACCACTCAATCTCACGGGGCCTGTAACGGCTCTAGAAGGTTCAGGGACCTGCGGTTCCTGGTTTCTCCACTCTCCTGCTGCATTTTATCCGACTGCTCCACCCTGCTGGCCTGGCCTTCGAGTTTGAGACCCTTCTAATTGCCCTGGAACACAGTGAGATACCTTCTTATTCTCCCTTTAGAATGTGCCGCTTGAAACTTCAAGTCACAGGCCACTCCCTTAGCTAGTCCCAAAACACATGAAAAATTTAAATATCTATTTAAGGATCTAGGTCAGTTCTTAGAAAGGCTTATCATCTTAGGGAGCCTTTGAACTGCTGAAGATGGAGGGGAGGGGAGGAGGGCAGGGGAGTAAAGGAGAGGAGGGGAGGGGAGAGGAGGAGAGGGGAGGGAGGGCCTGGGAGGGGAGGGGAGAGAAGGGGAGCACAGGGGAGCAGAGGGGAGGGGGGAGGGGAGGGAAGGGGAAGGGAGGGGAGGGGAGGAGAGTGGAGGGGAGGAGAGAGGAGGGGAGGGGAGGGAGGGGCTGGAAGGGGAGGGGAGGGGAGGAGAGGGGAGAGGAGGAGAGAGGAGGGGAGGGGAGCAGAGGGGAGTGGAGAGGAGGGGAGGGAAGGGGAGGGGAGGGGAGAGGAGGGGTGAGGAGGGGAGGAGAGGAGAGGAGAGGAGAAGGACTCCTCAGGCAGCAATCACTTTCTAAATGATTGACTCCTCAGCCTCAGCATCCCTGTTGCCCAATTCTCTTTGCCAACAATTCCTTCAGGGTTTAGTTTAGTAGTTTTTAATTTGATTCTATTGTGCCCCCAAACTATTTTCATTTGTTTCAACAACTAGTTATTAAATCTTGGTTGTGTGCCAGGCATTACGTACTGGATATTAGAAACAGAACAATAAAACAAAGCTCCATCCTTCATAACATCTAGTCCAGTCAAGGAACTCCCCCCACCCCCACCCCCAGGCTAGCCTCAAACTTACTGTGAAGCGAAGGGTGACCTTGACTTCTGGGGCCTCTGTCCTCTATCTCAATAGGGCTGGAATGTTATAGGTCTGTGCCACCATCCCTGCCTTGCTGAGTGCTAGGGATCGAGCCTAAGGCTTTATGCATGCTAGGCAAACACTAGCCAGGAAACAATCTCAGTAGCTGCAGTAGGCAGCCTAGTATTCATATTTTAATGTTGAGATTTAATGCATTCTGGCTTTAATTCAAAATTATCAGTCTTGCATGTAATCTTAATCTTATATGTGTATCTTTAATGTAATCAGGAGATGTTTATCTTCATGAAAGTAATGAAATAATGTTAAATAATACCTAGTAATAAAATGTTCACCTGTTAACTAGTCTGTGGGTAGCTGGCTCAGTAGCTGGGGAGGATTGTTAATGGCATCAAAGTTAGCATGTGCTGGTCTTATTCCACGTACACACAAGCTAATACCTCTTAGTCTCACAGGCACAGACTACTTGGCTAACCCCAGCCAGCTCTCCTCCAGATGCACTCACTCGGAAACAAGAGAGGAGAGAAAATGATCTGTTAGAGACAGATAAGCCTGTTGATAAAAAGAAAATAACATTTGCATCCCGCTGATGGCTTTTAATGAGTCTGAATGACCAGTGGTGTCACTGCAATTGCTTGTGGACCCTTCCCTCCATCCCTCAGCAGGCTCACTCCCTCCATGCCTCAGCAGGCTCACTCCCTCCATCCCTCAGCAGGCTCACTCCCTCCATTTCTCAGCAGGCTCACTCCCTCCATCCCTCAGCAGGCTCACTCCCTCCATCCCTCAGCAGGCTCACTCCCTCCATTCTTCAGCAGGCTCACTCCCTCCATCCTTCAGCAGGCTCAGTCAGGAGTCTCTTTTTTCCCCTCCCCTTCTCCTTTTCTTCTTTCTTTCCTTCCATTTGTTCCAACTGCCTCCCTCCCTTCTTTTTCCCTTTTTCTTCCTTCCCTCTATTTCTTCCTTTTTGCTTTTTTTTAGGGGGGGTAAAATCTCTGTAGCCAGACTAGCCTTGAACTCCACATCTTTCTGCCCCCACCTCCTGGGTGTCAGGAGGACACCCTCACCTCATAAAGGAATTCTTTACTTTGGATCAAACTTTAGGCTCAAAAAGAAATTTAAAAAAAAAAAAAAAAAAAAAAAAGGAATTCTTTTCCTTGGATCAGAATTTTGGGAGGGGACTGCTGCAGCTGTCTTCCACCTTCCAGATGATTCCCACATTTACTATTGATGCACGTAATTCCGGGGAGCAGCAAAAGTGATGGCAGTGTTTGGAGATTTAAGCTGATAGACTCTGGCAGTTCATACAATGGGAAGGACAGTTCGTCATACGGGACGGGACGAGAAGGCTGCTAGCTAGGGCTGGAAGAGGGAAGAAATTCCTGTGTGACTCAGGGTTATGAGAGCTAAAATCGACCAAGGGATGCAGGCTGAGTGTGGTGGTGCAGGCCTGCAACCTCACACCTGGGAGATGCGAGCAGAAGGACCAGGCTCTAAAGGTCATCTTCAGCTACAAAGAAGTTCAAAGTTAGCCTGGGCCATATGAGACCTGCCTTGTAAAGCGAGTACGCGCATGTGCGTGCGCCCCCTGTACAAGCCCGTGAAACATTAGGATTCTAAGCATCTATTTCATATTTGTTGCGCCTCTGGGTAGAACACAGCTGGGGTGAAAGGTGATTTTGACAGTTTGAATGTCTCTGGAAGACATCATAGGCTGAAGCAGGCATCATGGTCCCACAGAAAGCAGAACAGCACTGTGATCTGAAGAGTACTGGCTATATATAGCTGGCATCAGGTGCTTGTGACCTAGAATCAGTGTGTGTATAAGTTGGCTTCAAAACGACAGAGTCACTGGGATCTTGGTCCTCGCCTCCCCTTGGCTCCCCTAGGGCTTGTGATCTGTGTTGAAAGACTTCAAGTGAGGCACACAGAGAGTAGCACAGAAGACAGAGTTGACTGCAGGGCACACGTTAAAAGCAGGAGAGCTAACAATGGCCCCCGGGACCACTGTTCCAATCTACATTTTGGATTACACTTTATGCTCTTCTCTTTCTTTCTTTTTTCTTTTTGGAGACAGGGTTTCTCCGTGTAGCTTTGGCTGTCCTGGAACTTGTTCTGTAGACCTCCTCCTGCCTCTGTCTCCCAAGTACTGGGATTAGAGGTGTGTGCCACCACCGTCCGTGTTGTTTTCTAAGGAATCTAGGGTAGGAACAGATATTCCTGAAGGACTTTGATTTGTCCAAGTGATAGACAGGCCAGTTTGGATGAAGTAAACTATGATGTATCTTTATTTCAGCATCAGAGGAACCACCCTGGAGTTAAGAGAAAGAAGATACTTGTATGGGGGGGGGGGGGGGGGGGCGGGCAGGAGCTCTTGGCTGCAGTAATTAGGAATATATTCCACTTCTCAGTGTCAGCAGATGGAGTTAGAGACAGGAAGTGATTGCATGCTTGGAACCCCAGCACCTGAGAGGTAGGGGCCCTAGGAGGGTCATCATTGGATGCTAAACCCAGTGGATACAAGTTTGATGACAGTCTTTAAGTATCTCCCAACAATGTATCAACTATAAAAGGGAAATCACTACTTTTGAAGTGAAGAAATGGGAGACTTAAACTTAAGCAGTAATGGAACAAATCAACCCTTGCGATTTTTTGTTTGTTTGTTTTGTTTTGCTTTTTGAGACAGAGTTTCTCTGTGTAGCCTTGGCTGTGCTGAGCTCACTTTCTAGACCAGGCTGGCCTCGAACTCACAGCGATCCGCCTGCCTCTGCCTCGTGAGTGCTGGGATTAAAGGCATGCGCCACCACACCTACTTGGGGAGGCAGAGCCAGGCAGATCTCTGTGAGTTTGAGGTCAGCCTGGTCTACAAAGTGAGTTCAGGACAGTCAAGGCTACACAGAGAAACCCTGTCTCAGAAAAAAGAGAAGCAATTTTTATTTAGTTGGAATTGACTTGTTAAGTTTTCATATTTGTATTGTGGCTATGAAAGAGAATCCCTTGTTTTTAAGGAATGCATACTGAGTGATTTAGGGGAAAGAGACATTACTTTAAAAACTTAATCTCAAACGGAAGGAAGTTGGACATACACTGTACCTATATACACACCTGAATAGAAATCTATACATATGGGGGAGGGTGTTCCATATGCCTAGGTTGCTAGGAGAAATAACTGAAATCGGCAAATAACCCATGAGTAATGACAGCAATCCAGAGAACATGTCCCAAAGATCTTTTTTTTAATGGGATGTCCAGCACCAGTTTGTTATAAGACAGGTCAGCACACCCAGCAGGAGTCTCCAGCCTCTCGGAGTCATTCTAGTTAAGATACCTATAGATGGTTTTGTTTCTTTGTTTTGAGACAGGGTCTTAGAATACAGCCCTGCCTGGCCTGAAACTCATCATGTAAATCAGAAATCCCCCTGCCTCGGCCTCGGCATTAAAAGAGTAAGCCACGGGGCTCAGCATATTCAGCGGGTTCAAGGCAAATAGTCCAGTTCAACTCATTTCAACTTCTGTCCCCACAAACCATCCGACAAAACGGTTTTGTCGCTTTCATCTTCACACTGGGTGATTTCGGTCACGAATTCCACAGGGCTCTCCTTCTCGAACAATAGAAGAACCCACTTTCTGATAAACAGGTGGAAACCAAATAAATTCCAACACTTGTATAATACAAAGATAAAACATTCTGGACCCAAAGCTCAAAGCTAATTAAGAACCAGCGGGGGCCACAGATTGAACCACCTCCAACCCCTTCGGCAATACTCTTTGTTCGCCGCCTTTGCTGTTGTTCGTATATCGCTTGCCGCAGGAAGCTGCCATATTGAAGCCCAAATTTTCAGTTGTTGCTCTTGTGAAAAGAAAAACAAATAGGTGTTTTATTATAAGAATGTACGGGAACTTATACTCTAAACGTCCATAAATACATATTCTAGGAGCTCTTATCACCTCAAAACCCCAGTTCACCTCCTCTTTCATCTTTTTAAACATCCTGCTACATAAATTGCAGCTGCATCTATAGCAGGAAGAATAATAAGATAATAATTGGTCAAACATCAAAAGCATTTGGGTGGGCCTTCTGCAGACCTCTCGTCTTCTCTCCCACTGAAGGCCCATGCTTAGGTTCCCCGCCTTATCAATGCACTTTTTTTTTTTTTTTCTTGTTTCTTCTCATTCCTTTCTCTTGAGTAATTACTATGAATTTTTGCCAGGTCAGGAATTTTTCTCACAAACATAACTCAGATAATAATAATAATAATAATAAAGCAAAAAAAAAGTGTCTGAGGATCAGATGTGAAGTCTCTACAGGCACACCCCACCCTTTGATGTCTTCTCCATTTGACCAGGATCCATTGGTAGGATTGCACGTCCTCGGTTTTGGGCAGAGGAGAGTAGATCCTCCACCTGAGCTATGCGAGGAATTTCCTATGAATTTGGAGCTGCCCTCACTAGCCAGCATTTGAAGTGAGAACCACACAAATCGCCTGTGTGGGCTAGGAATCTCATACATCTGTACATAATTTCAGCAAATAATTCATGATACTGAAACATCAGGGGCTGAAAGAGCATTAGGGGTCAGTAATCATAACTCCTCTTTCTTGCCGTGGGGACGGTCCCATAACTTCCGCCGACCAGCGGTTGCAGCTTCAGTATTTGTTGTAAGCAGGCTCTGCTGCGGTGCTGGTGCCCGGCAGGCCATTCCATTGTTGGACAGCTCTCACCAGAGTCCTTATCTCTGGCTGCTTCCTGAAGCTTCGTCCTTACTTTTCAAGTCACACGGAATGAATGTGAGACTATATAAATGGATGGTGGGCCAAACCTGGAAGTAATAAAGCAGAGGTCATGGTGCAAACCAGTAATCCCAGCACCGAGGAGCCTGAAGCAGGACTGTCAAAAAATCTGAGAAAAAAACAGGAAACTGAACTACTGAATACCAGGCCAGACCGGGCAATATATATAGTAATGCCCATCTCAACTAACTAACTCAATTAAAAAAAAAAAAAGAATTATTTTGCAAATTGTGTGTGTGTGTGTTCTTTGTTTCTTTTGGGGTTTCTATTTGTTTGATACTGTGTCATTTGTACTCCAGGCTGGCCCCAAACTTACTATGTAACTGAGACTACCCTTGACTTCCTGATCTTTCTGGCTCCATTTCTCTCTCAAGTGCTGAAACTACAGGTATGCACTCCCATGCCTGGCCTTTGGCTCTGATTTTAGTCCCTTCCTTATATGTAAACTCTAATTTTCACAACAAATATTTATTTTAGTAATAAAGATAATATGAAGTGTCTTTTTTTTTTAGTTTCTTCTGAAAGCTAGCAACTAGTATATATATTTAATTTTTCATACTCAACTTTCAGTGTTTTGTTTTTCAAGAAAGAGTTTCTATGTAGCTCTGCCTGTGCTGGAACTCACTATGTAGAACAGGCTGGCCTCAAACTCACAGAGATCTGTCTGCCTCAGCCTCTCAAATATGGGGATTAAAGGGGTATACCACCTCACCTAGCTAAATATAGTTATGTTTGGTTTTTGTGTTTTGTGTTTTGAAATAGGGTTTCTCTGTGTAATCTTGGCCAGCTTGAGACTCACTCTGTAGACCAGGATGGACTCAGAAATCCACCTGCCTCTGCCTCCTGAGAGCTGGGACTAAAGGTGTGCACCACCACCACCCAGCTTCAAGATGCTTTTTTTTTTTTTTTTTTACTGTCTTAAAATATCAACTTTGGGCTGTAGAGACAGCTCAGTTGGGCTCCTGCACAAAGACACAAGTTCAATCCCCAGCACCACAACAAACCAAAACACAGGGAAGTAGAGTCCAGAGACTCAAAAATGCAAGGTCATCCTTCGCTACTGGGAGAATCTGAGGCCAGCCTTGGCCACATGGGACCCATTCACACGAACAAGCTACATGCTTGTAATCTCAGCATTTGAGAAGCTGAATCAGGAATTCAGGATGATCCTTATTTACACAGTGAGCTCCATGCCACCCTGGCTTACACTGAGGTCCTGCATGAAAAGCACAAAACAGAAGCTGGAAAGACGTCTCCACAGGTAACAGGTGCCTGCTGACAGGCCTGGCCAGCTGAGGGTTTACCCTCAGATCCCACATGATGGAAGAGTTGATTTCCACAAGCTGTTCTCTGACATCTGGACTTGTGTGACACAGGTGCCCCCATAAGCAAATAAAATGCAAAATAATTTAAAATAAAATAAACAGACAAAAAAGTAAAGTAGAGCCTAGCATGGTAGTGCACTCCTTTAATGCCAGCACTTGGGAGGCAGAGACCGGCGGATCTTTGAGTTCCAGGCCAGCCTGGTCTATAGAGTGAGTTCCAGGACAGCCAAGGCTACACGGAGAACCCTGTCTTGAAAAACCAAAGAAGAAGGAGGAGGAGGAGGAGGAGGAAGAAAAAGAAGAAGAAGAAGAAGAAGAAGAAGAAGAAGAAGAAGAAGAAGAAGAAGAAGAAGAAGAAGAAGAAGAAGAAGAAGAAGAAGAAGAAGAAGAGCAGCAGCAGAGGTCAACCAGATGACTCAGAGCACAGTGCGTAAGGCATCGTCACGGAGCTACATAGCCACGGATAATGCTGAGGGCCTTCCACGACACGATAAGACACTTGTTCTGTTAGTCAGAGTTCTCCAGAAGAGCATTCCAACAGCATGTAAACAGTGAGTTGTTAAATGGATTTCATGACTGTCTGGGTGGTATAACAATGGTTGTCTGTATGCTGGAGAGCCAGAGAACCCAGGTGTTCCTTGGTCTCCAGAAGAAGGTGTGAGAACCCAGTGTGAGGCTGAAGCCATGCTTCCTAGAGAGTCGCTGGAGTGGGTCCATATGTAAGGATGAAGAGACTAAAATCTGGCTGGCAGCAGGAGTAGACGCCCTGGTTTAGGAACAGCTAAACTTGCACACATGGGCTGGCTTCCTCTTCTTTCGACCTCGTTTCGTTCAGCCTCCAGCCTACTGAACACAGCTGGGCACATTTAGGACAGCCCATTCCCATCAGTGGATGTCCCACATGTCAACTGTCTCCAGAAGTCTCTCACAGACATACCAGATGTGCACTTTACTAGTTTCTTAGATGTCTTTACACTTAATTAGTTCACTATTAGTGAGTCACTGTCCTGTGCAGTAGGTACAAATATGCCCAGTTTATAGCCCAGAATTGTTGGGTCTCAAATCCAGGACAAATGAGTGAGGTGCCTATTAGCATATCAAAGTGAATGTTGATGGCCAGGTTCTCCAGCATCCCTTAGCTCCAACCTGTTACTGAGTCCTTCTGCCTGGCATACCTTACCCCCTACCTTGAACTCTCCAGTCCCAGGAACTGAGCTGGGCTTTCTTTCCTCCCCCAGCCTCTCTGATTTCCATATAATCTAGCCATTCTGGTTACATTGGCCCTTTTCTACCTTTTTGGTTTTGCCTTCTTGGCTACTTCTCCTGGTTCTTCTCTCCTCCATCCTCCATCCTCCATCCCCCATCCCCCATCCTCCATCCTCCATCGCCCATCCTCCATCCCCTATCCTCCATCCCCCATCCCCCACCCCCATCCCCCATCCTCCATCCCCTATCCTCCATCCCTCATCCCCCATCCTCCACCCCCCATCCTCCACCCCCATCCTCCATCCTCCACCCCCATCCTTCATCCCCCATCCTCCAACCTCTATCACCCATCCCCCATCCTCCACCCCCACCTTCCATCCCCTATCCCCCATCCCCCATCCTCCACCCCCATCCTCCATCCCCCATCCCCCATCCTCCATCACCCATCCCCCATCCTCCACCCCCCACCCTCCATCCCCTATCCCCCATCCTCCACCCCCACCCTCCATCCCCTATCCCCATCCCCCATCCTCCACTCCCCACCGCCCACCCTCCACCCCCTATCCCCCACCCCCCATCCTCCACCCCCATCCCCCATCGTCCCCTTCCTTTACGTGGCCTGGCTCAGGGTCATGTGCACTCTGGACTCTCCCAGATGTCTCTGCCTCTGGCTATGCTTTCTCTCATATCTACAATAAACCTTCTCCTCCACCTAGGAGCAGTCATGTACTCCTTTTTTTTTTTTTCCATTCAAAAATGAGTCACAGGCTGAGAAACTTGTCAAAGTCCACACATGTGATAACTAACAGAAGCAAAACCAAACTTACCTGCAACTTCAAAACTTTTTTTGTTTTGTTTTGCTTTTTGTTTTTTGAGACAGGGTTTCTCTGTGTAGCCTTGGCTGTCCTGGACTCACTTTGTAGACCAGGCTGAACTCGAACTCAAAGAGATCCGCCTGCCTCTGCCTCCCAAGTGCTGCAGTTAAAGGTGTGTGCCACCTTGCCCAGCCTAAAAAAAAAAAAAAAGTAAGTTCCATGCTGAGCATCGTAGATCAAAATTGTAAGGCTGAGGCAGGTGGATCCCTGCTAGTTTGAGGTCAGCCTGGGCTAAATGGTAAATTAAAGGCCAGCCTGGGCTACAAAGTGAAACCTTGTCTCAAAAAAGAAAAAAAAAAAAAAAAAGAACAGGCTCAGATAAAAGTGGATAGAAGGGCTTACCAATCAGGCCTGATAGCTATTCCTAGAACCTAAGATGTCAATTTTTACATTCGTACATGTAAACTGCAGATATAGCCAGGTGTGGCACACAGACCTTTCATCCCAGCACTAAGAAACAGAGGCAGGCTGATCTCTGTGAGTTCCAGGCAACTCTCATTTATATAGTGAGTTAAAGCTAGCGGGTGCTTTGTGTGTGTGTGTGTGTGTGTGTGTGTGTGTGTGTGTGTGTGTGTGTGTGTGTTTTAAGTTCAAAGTTTTAAGTTCAAAGAGGCTGGGGATGTAGCTCTGACTCTGGGTTCAATCCCCAGCATCTAAAATACCAGGGTTAGAGGTACATATGGTACATGCCACTGGGGAGGTTGAGGCAGGAGTTCATGGCTGTCCTCAGCTGCCTAGTGAGTTCAAGGCCAGCCTGGATTACATGAGACTGTCTCAAAACATAAAACAAAACAACAACAACGAACCCTATCTCACATCACAGATTTCATAGGTAAGCACCCCCTCAACGTTCCCAAATGGGAATGATATGGAGCCTCCCAAATCTATTCCTTTAAAGGCAACAACACTGTCTCGTGTGCTTACTGAACTGTCAGATGGTTTACCTTGCTAGACAAACACATATGCCTTGGCCTCATTAACTCGGTTCTGGTTTTAATTCTTGCCAAGATTTCAACTTCAGACAAGTCTATTAGTAGTTAGCACAGTGACAGCACCTCATGAGAACAAAGCAGAACAACAGCCGGGCGGTGGTGATACACGCCTTTAATCCCACCACCCACAGCCAACAGCTAGGACTATAAGAGAAACCCTGTCTTGAAAAAAAAAAGAAAGAAAGAAAAAGGAAAATAGAGGAAATAAGGTGCAGAAAGTCAGACCAAGATCCCAAACACAATTATATCCTGCTGGTCCTTGAACACTGAGGGAACCCTCACTGGGCCTGAGGACTTGGTTTATTTATTTATTTTGGTTTTTTGAGACAGAGTTTCTCTATGTAGCCTTGGCTGTCCTAGACTCACTTTGTAGAGCAGGCTGACCTCGAACTCACAGCAATCTGCCTGCCTCTGCCTCCCGAGTGCTGGGATTAAACGTGTGCACCACCACGGCCGATCCTAAGGCCTGGGGACTTTAGAAGTCAAACTAGGAGTCATCCTGGCCACCACCTAGTTGTCAATGGGTCTCCAATGGGTCCTATGTGGCATGATGTCACCACAGTGAGGTTTTGATTCTCAGCCATATATGTTTAGAAACCCAACCCGCCTTACCAGGTATGGCAGTTTACACCTGTAATCCCAGTACTTGGGAAACTGAAGGAGGAGGATTGCTGTAAATTTGAGGCCAGCCTGGGACCACAGAATGGGCTTTCAAAAAAATCCAATCTCCTAACACATAACTTGTGAGTTTGTTTCCTAAAGCTGATTCAAAAATCCCAGAGGCTGGTATTTAAAGTCACAATAGCAGCTTTTTCATAAAATTATGATTAGATGCGAAAAGAAACATAAAGTCTGAGGACCAAACCATCCAGGAAGCCTGGATGGCCAAAGTTGGTTGCTCGAAGAGCCGGGAGTCAGAAACAAGAGGTCTTTTCTCTTTTGTTTCTAGGAAGTCTGTTTGTTGTTGTTGTTTGCTTGCTTGTTTTATTTATTTATTTATTTATTTTAGGATTTATTATGTATACCGTGTTCTGCCTACATAGGAAGTCTGTTTTACGTTATGGAGGAATCAGGCTCCTTAGCCCCAAGGCATCAATTTACTTGCCTTAACAACTGAACAGGTGATGGTAATCTCTTGTCAGCTCTTGGAAAGCTGCTCTGCCAGCCCCATCACACCCCAGTATTTGCTCAGAAACCCTCTCTGCTTCTAAGCCTCCAGAGCTCACCAGCTTTTGTCTGCATGCGTGTTCTTGTCTTAAATCGAGGTCACTGATTGTCCACATCACAGCACCATCTTGCTGGCCACAGGGGCCACGCGTCTCCTGTACTAAACAAAACGTTGAATACTATACTGTTCTGCCCTGACTTTCAGTTTTCTGAGCTTGAAAGGGCAATTTAGTTCCAAGTTCTTGAGGCTCCAACTCCTGAGAGCAGCCTAAGAGACGGGGCCGGCTGGTGGATGCTGCGCCTCCAGTTCTGAAAGGTTTTTCTGAAGCTTCAGAAACAGAGCCTGCTGCCATCAGATTTTTGCCTGTCTCCTGAAAAACCAAAGGATAACAAACATTGTTTCTGTAGCTACCGAAGAGACAGACTGCTTGGAGAAAGATTTACGTGGCTCTGCAGTCTCCCTGGCTGTGGCAGCTCTCGGGGAGTCGCTGCACACAGCAAGAGGCGGCAGCTCTTGGTTCTTGGCTCTTGGCCACAGTTCTAATAACAGTGGCTCCCGCTCTCACGCTGAGCTTCTAGCATGCTGGGAGTCTCCTGCTGACAAACCTCCGAAAGACAAGGCTCCAAGTCCTACCAGCTAAGGCTGCCAAGACTTAAAGAAGAATGGCTGCGGCCAGAGCCGTGGAACCAGGCCACATCAGAGCCTAAACACAGGAAAGGATGGCCCCCTGCCTGCGTATGTTATATAACACTTTGCCCAAGAGGGAAATAGTATAGACAGACCCCTCACCTCACCTGAACTCTTGGAGTACAGGGAAGAAGACATAGGCTCTGGGGGAACAGACATGCTTTTAATTTTATTTTCTTATGCTTTGACAATTTCATATATGTGTTCATAATGAATTTTGGTCAATTTCATATGCCATTACTAGTCCACTGTTTTTAAAATATTTATTTTTATTTACTTAACTAATCTTATTTATTTAATTTTGAAAGAGGGCCTCACCATGTAGGCCTGGATTATCTGAAATTTGCTGAGTAGATCATGTGCTGGCCTTGTCTTCGGGTTTATACCACTGTGATACCGCTGTGGCCAAAAGGAATGTGCCACACTCTGTCATAGAAGGCTGAAGTCTCTTTATCCATTCTTCTAAGAAACTGTGGTACATTTACACTATGGAATACTGCTTAGCTATTGAAAACAAGGAATTTCCGAAATTTGTGGATAAATGGATTGAACTAGAAATGATCATAATGAGTGAGTTAACCCAGAAGCAGAAAGAGTCAAATGGTATATACTCACTTATATCTGCACACTAGTCCAAGGGGCATGTCCCATGAATGTCTTCACTTACCAGGAAAGTGGGAGAGAGGGGAGGACATCCTTTTGGGACTCTAGGTGAGAGAAGCATGGGAGAATGGGGAAATAGAAGGATCCAGAGGGTCCTAGAAACTTACAAGAAGAACATTATGACAGGCAGATCTGGGCCCATGGGTCCTGCTCAAATTATGGCACCAGCCAAGGACAATACATGCAGTTAACTTCGAACCCCTACCCAGTTCTACCCAATGGACAGGACATTCTCCACAGTTGAGTGGAGAGTGGGGTCTGACTTTCACATGAACTCTGCTGCCCCATATTTGACCATGTCCCCTGGATGGGGAGGCCTGGTGGCACTCAGAGGAAGGATAGCAGGCTACCAAGAAGAGACCTGATACCCTATGAGCATATACAGGGGGAGGAGGTCCCCCTCAGTCACAGTCACAGGGGAGGGGAGTAAGGGGAAAATGGGAGGGAGGGAGGAATGGGAGGATAAAAGGGAAGGGATAACCATTGAGATGTAATATGAATAAATCAATAAGATATATTAAAAAAAAAAAAAAGAAGAAGAAGAAGAAGAAGGCTGAAGTCAGGGCAGGAACCTGGAAGCAAGAACTGACTTAAAAGCCATGGAGGTGTGCTGCTTACCGGCTTGCTCCCTCAGGGCATGCTCAGCCCGCTTTATTATAGCAATTGGGACTATCAGCCCAGGGATGGTACCATCACAGTCAGCTGGGCCCTTCCATATCAATCATCAATCAAGAAAATTCCCCAGAGGCCAATCTGTGGGGTCATTTTCTCAATTAAGAGCCCCCTCTTCCTGAAAGTGTCTAGATTGTGTCAAATTGACATAAAACCAGCCAGCATGATCCTAAAATGCACAGAATTTGCTAGCCTCTGCCTCTGGAGTGCTGGGATTAAAGAACTACACCTGGCTTTTTTTTTTTTTTTTTTTTTTTTTCCTTTTTTTTTTTTTTTTTTTGTTTTGTTTTTGTTTTTTGAGACAGTTTCTCTATGTGGTACACCTGGCTTTTGTTTCTTCTTTTTTTTTTTTTTTTAATTGGGGTGTGTGTGGGTGTGTGTGCTTGTGTGTATGGGCACATGACTACAGGTCTCCCCAGAAGCCAACAGTGGGTGTTGGAACCCTTGGAGCTGGAGCTATAGGCAGTTGTGAGCTGCCTGAGGTGGGTGCTAGGAACCAAACTCAGGATGTCTGCAAGAGCAGCGAGAATTCTTGCACCTCAGCTGCTGAGCCAGCCAGACCACCATTGTCTCCACTCCTTTTTTTTATTTTTTTGTTTTTTTTTTAATTTTGAGATAGGGTCTCACTATGTAGTCTTGGGTGGCTCCCGAACTCACTATGTAGACCATATTGACCTTAAACTCACAGAAATCTGTCTGTTTCTGCCTCCCAAATGCTAGACTTAAAGGCTTGGAACAGCATGCTGGACCACTGCTTTCCTTTGTCTCTCTCCCATTCTCTCTCTCCTCCTTTTGAGTTGTGGAGAGGTCAGGGAGAGAGAGAGAGTCTCAGTTTAGGTGGGGTTGCTTGGATGAGCATAGCTGGGGGGGGGGTGTGGTTATGAACCAGAGCCTGGGCAACTGATCACAGATTACATCCCTGAAGAAAATGACTTCCTTTTCTAGCAACCATTAACTGCCAACAGCCCCTCAGGGAGGGATAGGGCCTCCGGAGCCCTGGGGCAAGTTTTTCCCCTATACTTCTGGGCTCCCATGCAGTGAGGAGCAGTGAGTAGCGAGGCCTCTCTGTTCTTGTTCTGTTTCTCTCTGATTTGTTTTGTTGAGGCACCCGGATCCCACTATACAGCGCAGCAGGGGCGCCTCCAACTCAGTCTCCTGCTTCAGCATGCTGGCCTTACAGCCCTGTGACTCCCGGTCAAGGCCCCGCCTTCTGACGTTCATTCAGTGCTGAATACATTTGGTGATCCACAGCCTCTTCTTGGAGAGATCTCTACACTTGGCTGGGAGAAGCATCCAAACTGTCTTCTTCACTGAAGACCGAGAAGGGTTCTAGACTGTCCAGACCACTTCTTCAAAATAGGGAGGTTTATTACCATTTCCTGCCTCCATCCAATATTCACACATCTGAACGCATGACACTCCTAGAAGTGCTAGGAATAGAGTTAACTAAATGCAAAGGCTTGGCCCCTTTGTCATCCCTACAGTCTTTTCTCTTAACAGGCCCTAACCATTGAGGTAGATTCCAGATCTTTCTCCTACATTTTTGGCTTGGCTCAGGCCTCTGACCCGTGTGTCCGTAGCAGGGAGATGGCCAAAATAGGCAGTGAGGAGCACAGGCATTCAATCTCATTGCATCTGCTCAGTCTCTCCGCAGCCCTGTCAGGGAGCCTCTCAGAATTACAGGCTGGGCCAATGAGTCAACGCCTTCTTCATTCACAGTGTGAGAACGAACTGGGTGAGATACAGAGCAAAGTCCTTCAGAGGCTGCCTGCTGACTGCTGAAAAGTCAGAGCGATATGAGATACTACCGCTGCTGTGGGCGGTCTGCGCATGCTCCTGTCCCTGGGACAGTCTGCACTAGGCTCTGATGGCTACGCTCGCTCCCCACACGAGTCCTCACCCTTTCTCTGCTTGTCCTTGGCTGTCAGGAGGGCAGTTAATGATTCACTACAAGAAACTACTATTGCCACTTTTTGGTTTCTTTTCGGGGGGGCGGGGAGGGGGGAGTGGAGTAGAGCTCGGCACCCCTACAGAGGTGGAGAGCAGAAAACAACCTGCAGGAGTCTGTTCCTTCCCTCCACATCAGTTCCTCGGATCAAATTCAGGCCACCAGGCCTTGCAGCAAGCAAGAGCCACTGGGTCACCTCGAAGGCCCTTAGTCATCATGTTTTAACTCTTCAAGAACTGAGATATAGAAATGATACCCTTTAATAAAGGGTACCCTAACAAACTTATTCTATTGAGGTTAGGTCAATTCATTCATTGATTGGTTGACTAAAAAGAAAAAACTTTTTGTTGGGCACTGGCATGTGTGCTGCACAATTTGATATGAACAAGAGATAAAGATACATAAAAAATGAATTCTTTTTTTTTTTTTTTCCGAGACAGGGTTTCTCTGTGTAGCCTTGGCCATCCTGGACTCACTTTGTAGACCAGGCTGGCCTCGAACTCACAGCGATCCGCCTGCCTCTGCCTCCCGAGTGCTGGGATTAAAGGCGTGCGTCACCACGCCTGGCTAAAAAATGAATTCTTGACCCTCACTTTAAGTTGATTTTTGTTTTTCCAGTGTTAGGGAATCTTACCCAGGACCTCACATTTCCAAGGCAAGTGCTCCACCGCCGAGCTCTACAGCCAGCACATCCTCTAAATGGCAATAGTCTAACTAGGATGTGGAGGTGTCCATACAAACCACCAAACTACAGCGGGAGGACAGAAGGGCAGGTCAGTAAGGCTGCAGAGGTGGAGAAGGCCATTTTCACTTCCCAGGCCAGCAAGCAGATGCTTGGAGGTTTCTTGGGGGTGATCTAATTCTCTTTGTGCGTAAGAAGTCAGTTGCCAAGAGCAATAAAGGCAATGGAGCACACACAGTAAGCAATATGAAGTAAATACTTCAAAAGTCCCCTATGTGTGTGAGTTCGAGGCCAGCCTGGTCTACAGAGCAAGTTCCAGGAAAGCCAGAGCTGTTACACGCAGAGAAACCCTGTTTTAAAAAAACAAAACCAACCAACAACCAAACAAACAAAGTCCCTGTGTGCACCTAACAGGAGCTCAGTGTGGAAGCTCTTACTGCCAGTCACTCCCTTTTAACAGGCAGAGAAGCCGAAGTTGCATTGCTCTTCCCTGTTCCTCAGGGCAACTAATACAAGAACAAACAGGGCTCAGTACCAGGAATAACGCTGACTCACACTCTCAGGCTCTCTCTCCTTTTAGAACACATTGACTGAAGGCTTGGAATGGGATGATACCCATTCTCATAAAGGAAACGAGTGAGGTGGATAAAGGCAAGAGGTTAGCAGAAAGCAGGGGCCGAAAAGGAGGCAGTGGCTACTGCACTGGTCTCTGTTTTGGTTTTTGCATTTTTTTTTTTAAATATGGAATGCTTCACAGATTTGCGTGTCAACCCTGTGCAGGGGTCATGCTAATCTTCTCTGTATAGTTCTAATTTTAGTGTCCATGCAGCCAAAGCGAGCACCGGTTTTTGCATTTTTGAGACAGGGTTTTTCACGACGCAACAAAAGGTTGGCCCTGAATTCTTCATCCTCGTGTCTTCCTGGGAGTATTGGAACTACAGGCACGCAACCATCATTCACAGCTTGCACTGCTTTAGGCAAAGACAAGCCTCTCCCTCTTAGAAGAAAGGGTGGCTCTGAGAATCTTAGAGGAAAAGGCGGCCCTGCAAAAGGCATGTTGTAGGCAGAAGGACAAGGCTGTGCAGAAATAATATTCCTAACATCCTAGGAGCAGAATGCATGTGCTGAGAACACAGGAGGCCTCTTTTCATACGTCATGTCTTTGCTATCTCTTCTATTACTCCTAGCTGTCACTTAAGTCTGCACTTATTATTTTGCTATTCATATGCTTGTTTTTAATATTCATTCTGTGCCCCCCTTTGAGGGTAGCAATAGCGATGTCCTATCCTCACTGGCAACTAGCTCGGAGCCCACTCTTGTTAGTTGGTTAGGAAATGTTGTTTGATTTAATGGTATAGGAGAACTGGACTTCAAGGGTAAACAGCTGCAATGTCTGGCAATCCATAGGTCTGGCCAAGAATTTCCACCTGGCAAGCGGCATTTGGCAGTGACAGGGCATTCCACTGAAGCAGAGGAGGGATGGGTTGTGTAATAGTTCTGCAAATAAAATGGATTTTCTGGAGTGGCTCGGTTCTTTGAAAAGCAGTGTAAGCAAGGTGTCACCTTCACAGATTCCGTGCCCTATGTGCCTCTCTTCCAGGTTTAGATAGGAAGAGGCACAGTCAGTTTTCTGGTACATGGTGGTTATGCTACACGTTGTAGCCACAGAGAGGGAAAACCTGAATCTCACTGAGAGACTGGAGACTTGGCTCAATTGGAGAGGCCTTGTTGCAAGTGCATGAGGACTTGAGTTCAGGTCTCCAGAAGCTGTGCAAAATCTGGGCGTGGCCACACTTACCTGTGGATCTGTCAGTGGGGGTAGGGTGGGGGCATGGAGACCAGTAGATCCCCCAGAACTCAGTGGCCAGCAGTGCAGACAGTTGGTGAGCACCACCACATTCAGGGAGGCTTTCTGTGCTGCATGGTGGTAGTGGTACATGCCTTTAATTCCAGCACTTAGAGAAAGGCAGGTGGGTTTCTGAGTTCGAGGCCAGCTTGGTCTACAGAGAGAGTTTCAGGACAGTCAGGGCTAAAAAAAAAAAAAACCTCAAAAGACAAAAAAACAAAACAACCAAACAGTCAGCATCAACTTCTGGCTTCATATACATGCATACTACATATGTGCACTTGAATGCACACTGGTGCACATACACATAAATGTGTGAGCATGTGCACACACACACACACACACACACACACACACACACACACAAATCTCAATGTGGAGTCAATAAGCCTATAGATAAAATAACCAGAAAAATTGAAGTCAGTTACAAATTTTAAAAGCTGGGCTTTGTGCCACACGCCTGTAATCCCAGCATTTGGGGAGGCAGGGGCAGGCGGATCTCTGTGAGTTCGAGGCCAGCCTGATCTACAAAGTGAGTCCAGGACAGCCAGGGCTACACAGGGAAACCCTGTCTCAAAAAAAACCAACCAACAAACAAAATTTACACATTACAGTTTTGTTGCTGAAGATGTCTGGACAGCCTAAAAGGCTCACATGGTAAAGGTTTGGAAGCCAGCTACTGAATCTAAAGACTGACAAAAGCATGAAGGCTCTGACCTGGTCCCTGGGTGTCTGTATTCTGAGTTCATACCACAATGACATTATCCATGGTGGAAATGCTAGCAGTGGGGCCCAGCTAGAGGAAGCAGTCACTGGGGCTGTGCCTTAGAAAGGAAGACCTTTCCCCGGAGCGTCACCCTGCCGCTCTTTCTACTTCCTGGCAGCCGTGAAGGGGAGCACCTGTGCTCTGCCTCCGGCCACGCCTTCCAACATGATGCATCTTGTCTTGGGTTTGAAAGCTGAGCACACACTGGATCCACTGAAGCTGTGGGCCAGAGCAAACTCTCCTTTAACTGTTTTCTCGCTGTATTTGTCACAGAGATTAAACATCTGACAGGAGGATGTCCTAGAGAAGACAGCCTTACCGTGTGTCTCTAGCATCCTACGATTCCGTGGTGTTTGCTCCTCTACCCTGTGGAGCCTTTGAAACACTAAAAAGTCTACTATTTACTCCTCCCTCCACCTCACCCTCTATGAAATCAAGGTGGCTTTTTTAATTTGCAGTACAACCATGTATGTGCCTTTTGTCTCCCTAGCCTCTTAGTTTGGATCTATAACCCTAATTTGAATACCAAGTGTCATTCCTCTTTAAGGACTCCAATTCTTTCTTTTAGAAGAATGTTGTGTGACACTGTTTCTGGAGTAACACGGACAAATGTTCACTGACCCCAGCGAGGGAACAGAGGTCAGAACAAAGTAAGGATGACTTTCGGGGACTTTCTGAAGCCATTGGGTTACTTCCTGAGCTTAAAGAATTTCCTGCCTGATGAAGTGTTTGACCTCCCTTTTGACGTCCTGGGTCTTAATGAGCTTTCCTCCTAGATGGAAGCTTTTATTTTATTTTGAGACATGGTTTCTCTGTGTAGCTCTAGATGATCTGAAACCAGCTCTGTAGACCAGGCTGGCCTCAAACTCAGAGACCTATCTGCCTCTGCTCCCGAGTGCTGGGGTTAAAGGTGTGCGCCACCATGGCCCAGCTTAAAACAGAAGGTTATTTTTATTTTTTTTTTCAGTACTGGGGATCAAAACTAGGGCCTCACACGCTGGGTATGTGTTCTACTACTGTGCCGCATTTTTCACATATGTCTGGTGGCAAGGGAAGATGTGCTAGGTTCCTTTTTATCAGCGCTTGGTTCTGATACGAATGGTGGTCCTAACTGTCTGCCTTAACGTACAAGGCAATGAGTGGATCATTTCAGGGAGTAGAGAGTCGTGATTAATAGACAGCAAGGTGTGTAGCTAGGCACTGGGCAAATTCATATTTGTATCGGCTCAGGAGATACTGAGTGCTGAATACCCTGCCCCGTGTCTGGCATGTAAGCTCCTCTTCACCTGCATACAGATTTCACAGTGTACCTTCCAAACATTATTTTTTCTATGCAAAAACCTTCTACCAGATATTTTTGCTAGAATAGCATCTTGATTCCCCCATAGTAACACATATGAAAGACTATAAAGCCAAGGGTCAGTCGTGCTTAGGTCTTTGACGCCAGAACCAGTTCTTTCCCTGTACAGCAGATCCGCTATGTCCTCGATTCATTGTTATAATCTGTGTTTAGAGGGTCAAGGGTAAATGTAAATAACTGAGAGAATTCTCTGCGAGCTCATGGGTATCTGACGTATTAGAGCTGTATGACTATATAGCTGTCTTTGTAAAATGACAGCGCTGCGTAGTCCAGGACACATGTGGCCCTATTTAATGTCTTTAAAGTTGAGGTATACCTTATCATAGAAGATGCTTTGTAGTTGTTTCTGCCACTCAGCCATTCTAACATGGTTGTCATTGCTTGTTCATGCAGAAACTCAGTTGCTTCTCCTTCAGATATATATAAAAAAAAAGAAAGAAAGAAAAAAGAAAAAAAAAGAAAAGAAAAGAAACCCATGTATATTTCAGTGTGTTGATTCAACCTTTGGTATAAGGAATATAAATTTTATGTATTGCTTGAACATTTCCCATAGACACTACCTAGTAAGGTAAGGAAAACACCAGCATTGAGTCATAAAGAACCAGAGCTGGAGAGATGGCTCAGCAGTTAAGAACCCTGACTGCTCTTCCAGAGCACCTGGGTTCAATTCCCAGCACCTACATGGCCACCAACAACCTTATGTAATTCCAGTCCCAGGCCCAGTCTTCTGGCCTACAGAAACATGAGGCATGCATAAAATACACACATAAAAATAATAAAATCTCAAAGCAAAGAATGGATGCAAGACGTTTGAAGGAAACTTCAGAAAGTGTTAGGGGGGTTGACATATGCCTTTAACCCAGCACTCTAGAGGCAGAAACAAGCAGATCTCTGTGAGTTCCAGGACAGCCAGTGCTACATTGTAAGACTACAGTCAGTAACACACACACACACACACACACACACACACACACACACACACACACACACACCTCAGGTAAAACAAAAGCAAACAGAAGGCTGGATTGATAGCGTTCTTGATGGCATGGGTGTCACTGTGCTGAAATATAGACATTAGTGAGTGACTCAGAGACAAAAGTGACCCAGAAGACAAGCTGGCTAGGAAGGCATTTTGAACTGAGTTGTTTGTTTGTTTGTTTGTTTTTATGTTTTGCTTTTATTAAATGCAGAAGCATGATGTATGATTAAAAACCAATGTCTATAGGACTAAGGCTATCACTCAGAGAGTGTGTGCTTAGCACGCTGAGCTTCTGGGTTTAATCCCCAGTGCTATAAAAAAAAACAAGAAGAACAATGTGACTGTGTATAAATAGGTCTAAGCAAGCCCTGTCGATAAAGGCTGAGTGACAAGAGAGCATTATGTCATCCATTGGGCCGCAGTTGTGTTTTAGGAGTGTGTGACAATGCTTTAAAAGCAGTAGCGTCTTAGAGTCAGCGCTCCAGTTTATTCACTTAGCTCACTTACATTATAATAATAAACTTGTATTAGAAGCAACATAGTAGCTCCAGTTTTAGTTACAGGGAAAAAAAAAATGGCAAATGAAATAATCTTTACTAACGCCATAGACTCAGGATCTGAGGATGCTCTGAATGACTCATGCATTTGTGTTTTAGAATAAGCCCTCAAATTTTTCTTTTTCTCTCTAAAATGTCAAGATTTGCATCCATTTCAGAAACTCTGATTAAAAGAAAACAGAAAGGAGGGTATCTGGCAAGGTTGGATAGAACAGTTCATTATGGAGATTATGTCTCCCTTTGGCAAGCAAAGTGACTTTTCAAGGCTTTTATAATAGTAAATCACTACCTCAAGTAGCCTAGCACATGAAAAGGTATGAAATAAATAACAGGGCTGTTCTCAGTGCAGAGAATGCGGGCCACCCCAGCGGTCACACCCTGAATGCTCAGCATCAACAACAGAAGTGTGCACCTCACACATGTCACTCATCTAGCCCAGGCTGGCAGTCAGGGCAGGGTGAGTGCTGCTCCGTGCCTCTGAGTCATGTTATGATTTGAGCATCTGTGTCCCCTCAGAAATCATATCAGAACTTAATCTGCAGCAAGAGCTGGGCTTGTAGCCAGCCATGGTGGTGCACGCCTTTGAGCAGCCGCGGGGAGAGAGCGGTTGTAGGAGCCAGCGTGGCCAGCTCCTTGACGAAGGGAAGGCCTCGGGTCAAGTGTGGCTTCTCTAGCCAGACAGCAGCCACAGACCCTAGCCACAGGGAGCCCGGCCTCCCGTGCAGAGGAGGCCTGTGAAACCCTGCACATTGAGCCCTCCCTCCAGCCCTCCCTCCAGAGCTTCCAGACGTGATGAAGCCATGGGATTCTGGAGGCAGTGCCAATGAACAAGCTGTGCAGTGAGGGCCCCAGGGCCACCCCCTAGAGACCCATTCCCCCAATTAAAAAAAAAAAAAAGGACAAACACACACACAAACACACACACCACTCTCAGCATCCACAGCTGTGACTAGTCATTTCCACCATAAATTACTCAGTTCTGTCTGCTTCATTTACTTATTTGCTTGGTAGTTTTATGAAAAGTGTGTACATGATGTGTGTGCGAGTCACGACACCCGCGCAGGCTAGAGGATAATTCCGGCTCGGGTAGCTAGCGCCTTTACCTACCAACCCACCTCAGTGGCCCTTATTCCTTTTGTCTTTCTGAGACAAGGTTTCACTGTATGGCTCAAGATGACCTTCAACTCCTGGGCCATTCTCCTGTCTCCGTCTCTCAAGGGCTGGGACTACAGGTCTGTACAACAGCCACACCTAGCCTTATTTTTTTTTTAAAGATTTATTATTATTATTCTCTCTCTCTCTCTGTGTGTGTGTGTGTGTGTGTGTGTGTGTGTGTGTGTGTGCCCGTGCGCACTTGCATGCGTGTGTACCCTCATGCAGGTAACTGTTGAGACCTGAAATGGGTGTGAGATCCACTGTAGCTGAAGTAGAGAAGGTTGTGTGCCACCCAAAGGTGCTGGAAACTGGACTTACATCCTCTACAAGATTAGTATATGCTCTATGCTCTTAATGGACGAGCCATTTCTCTAGTCCCCACATATATCATCTATCTTTTTTTTTTTTTTTTTTTTTTTGGTTTTGGTTTTTTTTTTTTTTTTGGTTTTGGTTTTTCGAGACAGGGTCTCTCTGTGTTGCCTTGGCTGTC
Source organism: Acomys russatus (assembly GCF_903995435.1). Classification (NCBI taxonomy): domain Eukaryota; kingdom Metazoa; phylum Chordata; class Mammalia; order Rodentia; family Muridae; genus Acomys; species Acomys russatus. The sequence goes on from NC_067159.1 coordinate 7,727,696, forward strand.
ATTTTGTAGACCAGGCTGGCCTTGAACTCACATCCATCCACTAGCCTCTGCCTCCCAAGTGCTAGGATTAAAGGTGTGCGCCACCACGCCTGGCCTTATCTATCTATTTTTAATAGCACAAGGGACTGGAGAGATGGCTCAATGGTTAAGAGCACTTTTTGTTCTTGCAGGGAACACGGACTTGTTACAATAAATTGTATCCGTTCAGCCTAGGAAGACAATAACTGACACAGAGAGACTGAAACGATACAATTTATTGTAACATGGATTTGAGTCCCAGGACCCACACAGTAGCTCACAATCATCTGTAACCCCAGTTCCAGGGGCTCCAACAGGCATTCATGTGCATGCAGGCAAAATATCCATATACACAAAACAAAAATATACACACACGCAAAAAGAAATAAGTAGCAACACAAACGTACTTAGAAGTAAGTTGGTATTGAGAGTGAAACGTTTCTAACATCTGAAAACGGAGCTACAGCTACAGAGGCGGGTGCTGGGGAGAGGCTGGGAGAGCTGAGAGGTACACACTAGAGAGAGCCTAGCTTGCTGAGCCTAGAGAGTGCTACAGGGCAATTCTGGTGAGGGCCGTGAGCCAGAGTGAGAGCCTGAGCCTTAGACATTGCTTAAGTGGTTGTAATCAGAATGCTGGTAGCAAAGTTGGCAGGAAAAGGTACTTTGATGAGGTCTCAGATGGAAATGAAGAACAGGGTACAAAGGGCATTTTGTTGTAAAGTGACAAAGAACTTGGCTGAATTGTCCTAATGCTCCATGTAAGGCAGAACACACAAGTGATTAACTAGAGTTCCTTCTTTTTTTTTTTTAACATTTATACACATTTACGATATGTATAGTGCATGCGCGTGCACGAGTGAAGGCACACGTACGTCACAGCACACGTGTAGAGGTGAGAGGATTTGTGGAAGTCAGTTCTCTTTTTCCACTCTGTGGGCCCTAGGGATCAAATGCATGTTCTCCCGGCTTGGTGGTAGCCCCTTTACCCACGGAGCCATCTTGTCAGCCTGATCTAGAATATTTAATGGGAGAAATAGCTAAGCAAAGTACTGAGGGGGTTTACACAGCCTTTGTTTTTGTTTCTTGGTTGCTTTTTGAGGCAGGGTCTCTCTATGTAGATAGCCCTGGCTGTTATGTAACTCACTGTGTGAATCAGGCTGCCCTCAAAAGCAAGAGATCTGTGTCCCTGAGTGTTGGGATTAAAGGCCTACAGCACATTACCAGGCTGCATGGCTTCCTTTGACTACTCATGTGGAAAATGTGAGAAAACAGAAACAAAAATCAACTTTATAATTTAAAAGGGAAGAGAGTTAAAGATCTGGAAAATTCTTAGGCTGACTAGATTGTAAAAGTCAGCTGGGAGTGGCTCAGACAGTCAAGGAGCTTTGACTTGAGTCTCGGTCTCAAGGTTTAAGGTTAATTTCTTACTGGATTCTAGATCTGCTTAAGAGCTGTTAGCTAGCCTGCCTAACCTATTGCTACTTTTTAGAATGGGACTGTGTCTGTTTTCTAGCTGTCTTTTGGAAGCTGGGAGAGGATACTAGGGTTGTGGCCCAAACAAGCACTTGAGAAGGAGGGTGCTGTGGCTAGAGTGAGGCCAGAGGAAGAGCGATGGTGCAGCATTTCCAAGGTCTTCCGGGTTGCTAGTCCTAGCACACTCACAGAGCGCTCGGGCCTTGAGGGCAGAACAGTTAAGAAGGCTTGTAAGACCGATGTGGTCTCAAGGCTCACTGCCCAGCACTGTCTTGTCTCTACTTACATTCCAATACAGCACTCCGGGGCCACCCAAGTTGGGACTCAAGTGGGCCCAGGAGCGGCTGGTCATGACCCCTTGGGAAGTACAGAAACCTAGGCAGTGTTCTTGTCAGGGCCAGCACAGGGCGAGAGCCGTGGAGATGCTGTTTCACCTCCATTTCAAAAGCTGTCCCCAAGGAGACTTAAGGCCCATACAGCGAGCTTCCATACAGGTAAGGCACGCAGTAGGGTAGGGAGGTGAGGTAAGGCACGCAGTAGGGCAGGGAGGCAAGGGCCACTGCAGACAAGCTCCATAGGGCAGTGTCTAGAGGGCTGAGAGAGCCTGGGAGAGGCACAGGAGCTCAATTCCAAGCATAGCGAGTAGCCGCTGTTCCCTGAGAAGCTGTGGAGGTGGGGTTGCCCAGGGCCTAACCTCTGCCCCAGTGTGTCTGGAAAGTGGGTCAAGCAGTCAAGGAGCATTTGACTTGAGCCTCAGTCTCAAGGTTTAAGGTTATTTTCTTGCTGGATTCTAGATCTACTAATGCGCTGTTAGCTAGTCCATCTGGCCTATTGCTGCTTTTTGCAACAGGCCTGAGTCTGTCTTTCAGAAGTATACATTTACTCCGTTTCACAAGCTTACCGATAGAGCCTTGAGAGGAATTGTACCTTGAGTGCCATCTGATTTAGCCTGCGTTTGGACGAGACTTTGGACGTGGCTGCAAGTTGATTGGTGCAAGTTAAGGTTCTGGGGGCTGTTGGGATGGAATGTGGGCATCTCATATGTGAGAAGGTGACAGAGTATGGAGGACCAAGGGTGGACTATTATGGTTTGAATGTTTGTTTCCTCCTAACTTCGTGTTTAAACTTAATCCCCATTTCAATATTAAGTGGTGGAGCCCTGAGGGGATTAGGTTATGAATTACCAATCATGAATGGATTAAGGCCTCACAAAAGGGCTTGAGGGAGCAAATATGTTTCTCTGGAGCCTGTGTGCAAGGACACAGTCTTTATCCATGTGGAAGATGCCCTCGCTGGATGTCAGCCCTCCTTTATGTCATCATGAACCTGACAGCAGTGAGCACATAGAGAAATACACTCAAGTTTTTCTTTTCTGAAACAGGTTCTCACTATATAACCCAGGTTGGCTTCCAACTTGGAATCCTCCTGCCTCCGCCTCTAAAGTGCTAAAATCACATGTGTATGCCACTACATGAAACTCTCGCCTCAAGTGTTTTACTATAGCCACATGAGCAAAGAGACACCGTGGAGACTCGGGCTCTCTTGAGACACATGTGCACTGAGGAGGCTGGGTCAGAGGTTTCGCTCTGAACGGATCCCTTTCTCTGCCCGAAAATTATACCCGGCACTTCTTTCATAGGCCATATGCCAGCTATAGTCACATGATCTTAACCTAACAGCAAGGAGAGAGAGAATTTACTATGAAGCCCTGGCCAGCCCGGAAGTCACAAAGCCTGGCCTATTTCTGCTGGCATTAAAGGCATGCTTCACCATGCCTGATCCTCCTGACACTTCCAAATACCTAGGAAAGTGCCTGACTTACGGTGCTCATTAGTAATTGTTCAGTCAATAGTCAATAGGTTAATGAGATTTCCCTTTCAGCTGTGAGTCTACTCTGACACACTCTATTTTAGAGAGAATGAGATGGTCGGTGAGTATTATCGGTGTCTCCTGGCTGCAATAGGACCATTCAAGATGCCGAGGCAGGATGACTGCTAGGAGCTCAAAGGCAGCTCAGACTGCACAGTGAGTCTCAGGTCAGCTTGAGCTACAGAGTAAGACATTAGTGCAACAACAACAAAACAAAAATTGCATAAATTCAGGTTGATATGTCAGAAATAGGTAGAGTTAGTAAGTTATTTAGTAAAAGTTTATTAAAGTCAGTGAATTCATTCTCAAACATAGAGATGACATGAAATGTTTCCTTTAGTAGCTTGTTCTTGTTTTTACTGTATTCCTCCCTCCCCTTCCCCTCATCCACCTCCTTTCACTCTTTTGAGACAGTCTTATAACATAGCCCAGCTTGGCCTTCGACTCAGCATCCTTTGCCTTAGCCTCCCAAGTGCTGGGACTATAGGCATGTACCACTATGGCCAACACTGATTTTCTTTCTTTCTTTCTTTCTTTTTTTCATTATTGATGTTGGGTTTCTTTTCCTTTCCTTTCAGGCAAGGTCTCATACAGTACATATGGGGCCTCCAACTTGAGAGTGATCTTGAATTCCTTATCATCCTGTTCCTACCTCTCAAGTGCTAGAATTGGAGGCATGAGCCTGTTATCCTGCTTTTGGTTTTTGGGTGTTTTGTTTTGGTTTTTTGAGACAGGGTTTCTCTGTGTAACAGCCCTGGCTGTCCTGGACTCACTTTGTAGACTAGGCTGGCCTTGAACTCACAGATATTCCCACCTCTGCCTCCTGAGTGCTGGGATTAAAGGCATGTGCTGCCACCACCTGGCCTTTCCTACATTTCTTTATTTATTTTTAAGGTTTATTTATTTATTTATTATGTATACAGTACTCTGCCTGCATGTACATGTGCAGGCCAGAAGAGGGCATCAGATCACATTACAGATGGTTTTGAGCCACCATGTGGCTGCTGGGAATTGAACTCACCTCTGAGAGAGCAGACAGTGCTCTTAACCTCTGAGCCATCTCTCCAGCCCCATCTCCCGCATTTTTAAAATTGACTAAAATACGAAGGAATAGAACACTCAGTCTTAAAATCAAAGGCCACTGCAGAGAGCTGGTTTAAAAAAAAGGTAATATTTAGAGGAGTGATTGGGGCTGAGCTACCTCTGAGACTATAGAGACCCCCAAGCACCCCACCAGCCTGTGAGACACAGGCACCCTACTTCAACTCCTAAGACTACTGAAAGGCTGAACCCAGTGAGGCTGGGTAGGTGGGGCACCCAGAGATTTCTATTTTCATATGAAATGAGGCCACAGTCTTCTAAGACATGATTGCTTAGAGAGAAACAGTTCCCATGACAGGAGAACTTAGATTGTATTGATATAGAACAGCAAGGAGAGCCATTCAACAAACGGTATTCCTTTTGGCACTTATTCAATACTTCTTCTTCTTCTTCTTCTTCTTCTTAATTTATTTAACTTTTATTTTATGTGCATTAGTGTGAGAGTGTCAGATCCCTTGGAACTGGAGCCACAGTTGTGAGCTGCCATGTGGGTGTTGGGAATCAAACCTGGGTCTTCTGGAAGAGCAGCCAGTTCTCTTAACTACTGAGCCACCTCCCCAGCCCTCAATACCTGTTCTTTTGTTTGTTTGTTTGTTTGTTTGTTTGCTGGTTGGTTTTTTTTCAAGACAGAGTTCTTGGCTGTCCTGGACTCACTTTGTAGACCAGGCTGGCTTCTAACTCCCAGTGATCCACCTGCCTCTGCCTCCGGAGTGCTGGGATTAAAGGCATGGGCTACTACCACCTGGCTTCAATACCTGTTCTTAATTGTACCTGATTAGTAGAGCACAAAGCATTCAAGAGGAGGCTTTTCAACAAAGGAATTTCAAAGTGATTATGAGATATAATTTATCATTCACTTATTCACCAAGTGAATTTGGTGACACATGGTACTTGGTGCTGGAGAGACAGGGTGCAGAAGACAGGCACAATTTCACCCCTCATGGAACTCACGATCTGATAGGAAAGGTAAATAATTGAGCACTTCTTATGAAATAAACGCAATATTGGTGGTAGAAACCAAGATACTAGGCGCTACGGAATGATAAACCAGGGAACCATCCTCATTTTGAGAAGGAAGGAGCTCTTCAAAAGAAACTTACGTTTCTGAACTTAAATTCAAAAGAGGATTACCGGGTGATGGAAAAGTGAAGGGCCGAGAACTCAGGGTTGGAGGGAGTAGCATGTTTCCCGATCCGTGAAGCACAAGGTTTACAGGTTTAACTGAACAAGTGGGGAAGCTGGAGAAGAAAGCAAGCAGCTTGTTCCGGGCACATTGATGAGCAGGCTGCGCTTCCAACTCTTCAGGGCACTGCGGGCCAAGTCTATCTTAAGGTAAATCTTCTTTTATGACTCAAACTGTACCTGAGCCACTTAATTCTCACAGCCCCGTCAGGGACATCAACCAACCATGAAAGAGGCTGATGTAACAGATTTCAATTTACTGGCTGCTTCGAAGCAGGCAGGATGAGAACAGAGAGCTCCAAATGACTCGCCCCGCAGGAAGAGGGTGGGGCGAGGCGGCAGAGAGGGAGGAGGGAGAGCCAAGCTCTAAACGCAGCTGCGCATGACATTTCCGTCAGCAGCCTTCCCTTGCTCATTGAATGTTCTCGTTTATGATTTCATGTATCTCTTCCACCGGCTGGCGCCCACTCACTAACTGAGCTCTAAGGACCATCTAAAAGGGACAGTATTGAGACTCCCTTTCTCCTACCCTCCAGGCTAGGAAACCTCTGGATTCAGAAGGCAGGTGCCTACTCACTGCACTCAGGAGGCAGAGGCAGGTGGATCTCTGAGAGTTTGAGGCCAGCCTGGTCTACAGAGGGAGTTCCAGGAGAGCCAGGTCTACACAGAAAAAGCCTGTCTTTAAAAAAGAAAGAAAGAAAGAAAGAAAGAAACAAACAAACAAAAGCTGACACTTGGAGGGGCCAAAGTAGCACTGCTTTATCTGTTAGGGGGCCAGACTTAGAGAGGGCCAAATCTTTGTCTTTCAGTGCTGTGCTCACTTTTCCAGACAAATTGAAGTGTTAGAACATGTAAGGGCTGGGTGAGGTAACAGAGGAAAGCACCTGCAAGATTTGACTTCTTTCACCCAGTTTCACTGTGGTGTAAATGAAAAACCATGATGAATAGCACTTTGTCTCCATATCCTTTAAAGTTCCCAGTATTCTGGTCATTAAAGAAATGTATTGCACCCGGGCGTGGTGGCACTTGCCTTTAATCCCAGCACTTGGGAGGCAGAGGCAGGCAGATTGCTGTGAGTCCAGGACAGCCAAGGCTACACAGAGAAACCCTGCCTTGAAAAACCAAAAAAAAAAAAAAAAAAAAAAAAAAAAACCAGAAAGAAAAAAAAGAAAAAGAAAGAAAGAAATGTATTACTCGGGCTGAAGAGATAGCTTAGCAGGTAAGGGCACTTGCCACTCTTGCAAAGGACCCAGGTTCAGTTCCCAGCACCGACACAGTGTCTCACAACCATTGGCATCTCCAGTGCTAGAGGATCCAACACCCTTTTCTGGCTTCAGAGGTCAACAGACACATACATGACGTACATACATAAGGATGGGAAAATAGTCATATGCATAAAATAATCTTTAAAAAAATACATACCCACATACACAAGTGGGCTGGAATAAATCTCAATGGTAGAATGCTTGCCTAGCATGCATGAGGCTCTCAGATCAATTCTCAACAGTGCAAAAATCTACATATAACAAAAAAAAAAAAAAAAAGTATATACTGGTGTTGGAATCTAGAACTTCCAAAATTGCTCAGTCATGTAATACAAATATATCCCCAATTTATCTCATGCAAACTATGATAACTATAGTAAATACCAAAGTGTTTCCTTTCTAAAGGGCAAAACGGCAACCATGACAACAATCTGCTCACATCTAAATGACAGCAGCGTCTGAGAGCCAAGGCGGTTAGTTCTGTCATCAGGGACCTTTCCCAGCCAGGTCTAGGTTATTTGGATCACAGGCTGAACTTGGAAGGAGCATGAGAAAATTAAGAGAAAGGTCACACCGGGCCTTGTTAGTCTGTGTTATTTCTCAGCCCCCCAAAATGCATGTGGGAGGTAGTAACTACTTAGCTCATGGTAAAGCGAGCCCTGGTTAAAAAACAAAACAAAACTCATGTTGTCCACAGGTATTCAGAGAGAACTGAACTGATAAGACACTAATTCAGTTGCATGACATGCAGGGGAGCAGAGAATAATCACATGGCGGACAGCACGGAGTCAGCTTTGTGGCAGGAGCTCAGTAAGTAAATACTGGCTGAATAACTAAATCTATTTATAAAAAAAAAGCACAAGCTGTTCATTACCTTCTTTTCTTTTAAACGTGTATTCTGTGTGTGATGAGTGTGGGCATGCACATGCCATGACCTTGTGAGGAGTCGATTCTCTCTTTCCATCCTGGGGCGGGACTTGGGTGGCCAGCTTTGGCAGCAAGCACCCTTACCCACTGAGCTATCTCACTGCCCTGAGAAGTGGGTTTTTATTCTGTGTAGCTTTCGTACCTCGGGGACATTAACAGCACTAGCTGGTAACAGAGGGAGAGGCTGGAGGATGATATTTAAATTAGCACCATGAGACTATTCTGCAGACAGCCGTAAAGTGTGTATTTTTTTTTCAAATATCAATTTAAAATAGAAAGCTGTATTATAATGCTACTTAAAATGTTGCTGATTTATCTTCAAGTTTTCTATTCTTCTTTTCAGCCACAGCATTATACATAAGCAGGAAAAAAAAAAAAAAAAAAAGATGTGCCACGTGTGGTGGCGCACGCCTTTAATCCCAGCACTCGGGGAGGCAGAGGCAGGTGGATTGCTGTGAGTTTGAGGCCAGCCTGGTCTACAAAGCATGTCCAGGATAGTCAAGGCTACACAGAGAGACCCTGTCTCAAAAAACAAACAAACAAAATTAAAAAAGAAAAAGAATGGGGCTGGAGAGATGGCTCAAAGGTTAAGAGCACTGACTGCTCTTCCAGAGGTCCTGAATTCGATTCCCAGCAACCACATGGTGGCTCACAGCCATCTATGATGTAACCTGATGCCCTCTTCTGGCCTGAGGCGTACGTGTAGACCACTGTATATATAAATAATCAATAAACCCTGAACTTTTCCATCTGTACAGTAACAGGGCTTGGATTATAGTGTTTCTAACATATCCTCTAGTGTAGCAGTCTGAGATTTCATCCTCTTTTTCATCCTTGATTTTGTGCATATATGTGACACAATTATCCACTTCTATTTTATTTTCTTTAAGACAAAGTTTCACCTTGTAGCCTTTCCCGGCCTTGAGTTTACAGAGGCCCCACTGCCTCTGCTTCCGTAGTGCTGGAATTAAAGGCGTGCATCATCACATCCAATGTTGTTAAAAAAAATCACTTACCACAGATACTTAACATAAAATGACCATCCCTGTAGAGTGTCTCCCTTTTTCCCCCTTCAGGTAGTCACGGTGCCACTTTAAAGAATTACGAATAAAAAGCTAATCAATCAGCCAACCAACCAACCAGATGGGCTTAATGGTGCATATGTGTAATCCCAGAATGTGGGCGGGAGAAGCCGAAGGGTCAGCCAGCCAAAGTTATCCTGAGCTATATTCAAGGCCAGTCTGGACTACAGGAGACTCTATTGAGGGGAGCAGGTTCTTACATTTTGTCTACCACTAATAAACACCTTTAAAGCTCTGTGTTAGGATGTGCCTTGGTGCCCAAACGTTAATATCTTTTCTTTTTGTTGTGTGTTGTGTGTTTGTGTGTAGGTAAAGGTATGTGCACATGTGGATGTCTGTATAGTCCAGAACAGGGTGTCAGATTCCCTGGTGCTGGAGTTGCAAACAGCTGCCAGCCTCCAGATGTGGGTGTTGTAGTAAATACAAACGGCTAATAATGTTTGCTACTAAAACCTATATCTATTATGGTGGTATTATTTACCTTGATACCAACTCAATAAAAGACACAGACACCTGGTAGATTGTAGATACACCTTATTTTATCTGGGGCTGGGCAGATATTAACCCCCTAAACTACCTTTACCTCCCAACCCTCGTACCATGCCAATTGCTCTAGTAATTTCTATCTAGGCTACTTCCCATCCATAACTCCATAAATACTTGTTTATGCTTTCATCTGGGGCTGCTTTCCTCCATCCACGTAGATCGGGCCATGTGTTTCTTTCCTTGCTATCTCATGGCTGCTCTGCTCTGCTTCCATTTTTCTCCTCTTCCGGTTTCTCTCATGATCCTTCTGTCCCTAAAAGCCCTCGAACCTTAGCTCTGCCCCTCACTTCCACCATGCCCAGGTAAAACAGGGAGGCAAGGTTACACAGCAATACTTGGGGTACGTGATAGCCTGCTAGTAAAACAGTAAGAATCTCGGGAGCAGGCAATTAATAAATTCAAAGCACCAGACCATGCCATAGCATGTAGGGGCTGGAAATCACACTCGAGTCATTTAAGGACTCAGGATGTAGCTCTGACTGTCCTGGAACTCACTGTGTAGATCGGGCTGGCCTCCAACTCAGAGATTCTTCCGCCTCTGCCTCCCAACTGCTGGGATTAAAGACTGCACCACCACTGCCTGGCAAGACCTGAGTATCAAACTCAGGACCTTGCAAATGCCAGGCAAATGCCCAAATGTTCTATCACTGAGCTACATACATTCTCAGCCCCGTTCACTTACCAGAATCTTTGAAGAGTTTTCTGCTTGGCTCAGTGAGGTACTTGGGTACTATTTCCCCTTATTTTTGTAGAGCATGTTTGTTTTAGAAAGAGTCTTATGTAGACCAGGAGACCCTAAACACCTGATCTGCCTGCCTCCATCTCTCAAGCATTGGGATGCCAGGTATGTGCCTCTCTGTCTAATCTGTGTGACTGGTTTTATGGCTTCATCTGTAATCCAGCATTTGGAAATGCACATATTCACTCCTCCATTATTTCATATCTATATTATTTGTAGTCTTTTCTTAATAATAATTCTGTTTTGAATCTGATTTTTTTATTGTTGTCTTAAATTCCCCTATTAAGCCAGCAAGATGGCTCGGGACATGAACACACTCGTTGCTAAAACTGATGACTTAAATTCAATTCCCATAATCCATATGGTAGAAAAAAAGAACCAGCCAGGTGCAGTGGCACACACCTTTAATCCTACCACCCAGGAGGCAGAGGCAGGCAAATCTCTGAGTTCAAGGCCAGCCTGGACTACATAGAGTCCACAGTAATCCTGTGTCCAGAAGAAGCCGAAATAAACAAATAAACAGATGAAAAAGTCATAAAACTTGCAAAAAAAAAAGAGAGAAAGAAAGGAAGGGAGAGAGAGAGAGAGAGAGAGAGATGGACAAACTCAGCTCTCTTGGAAGTCATGACCTCGACATGACATGGCACATGTGCACGTCTCTCACACCCACACCATTGTGTGATACTATTCCTAGAGAGATATAAACAAATATACACTTACCCCAGATAGAGAACAGACCAAAGATTGGTACCAAAGTCCAACGCGGTGAACTAACGGGTTTTATTGGATTATTTACAGTCTTGTGAGCGAGCGGATAGTTACAGTAGCAAAAATGACTCAAAGACAGATTGCCAAAGCCTACCCTAGCATGGTGACAGCTCACGAAAGCTGGTAACTTAAGCTTACTGCCCAACTTGCAGGCAGTTCATTTGGCTTGGAGAATGTCTTCTAGGTAGCTTAGCCGATCTGACTCTCTCCTAGCCATCTTGACTAGTCTGAACCGCTTCTAGGCAATTCAATTTGTCTGTCTTTCAGCAATCCTCTTATTGTTTCTATAAATTTGGGGAAAAGAGGAGCTAGTAAATCCTGTCAGTTACAGAGACTTCCTGAATCTATTCAATTGTTTACTTCCTGAGTTTTTTTTTTTTTACTCTGTAGACCAAGCCTGACTCAAACTCACAGAGATCTGACTGCCTGGGGCTCCCTGCTAGGTTTAAAGGCATGCACCACCTCGCCTGGCTACTTCCTGAGTTTTAAGGAGTTTCCCTGCAGGATAGACTGTTTCACTTCCCCTTAGAACAGCAATTCTCAATCTGTAGTTCATAATCTCAATCTCCTGGAGTTGGGGTGAGGGGGTGGGAGGGGTTGAATGACACTTTCACAGGACCGTATATCAGATACTTACATTACGATTCATAACAGTAGAAAAGTTACAGTTATGAAGTAGCAACAAGAGTAATTTTATTGGTGTGGAGGGTGGGGTGTCACCACAGCATGAAGAACCATGTTAAAGGGTCCCAGCATTAGGAAGGTTGAGGACCACTGCCTCAAAACATCCCCAGCCTTACCAAGCTTTTCTCTTAGACTGTTTTATCTTGGAGGAAATTTCAGCACAATACAGTAAGTGTATTTTGAAAAAAATAATTAAATATTTTTTTAACCTTATGTGTATTGGTGTTTTGTTTACATGTATATCTGTGTACCTGTTTACTGTATGCTTGGTACCACTGGAGGAGAGAAAACATCGGATTCCCTGGAACTAGTGTTACAGATGGTTGCTAGCTACTATGTTGGTGTTGGGAATTGAACCCGAGTCTTCTGGAAAAGCAGCCAATGCTCTTAACTGCTGAGCCATTTCTCCAGTAGTTGCTCCCCAATTTATTTTTAATGTGTGGGAATGGTGCTGGAAAGTCTGGACTGGGAAATAAGCAAAGAACATTGCTACTTTGCTGAACTTTTGTTTTTGAGACAAGGTCTCATTCTGTAGCCAAGGACGGCCTGGAAGTCACTGTGAAGGCCCAGGCTGACAGCTTCTCAAGCACTAGGATTACACAAGCAGAGGTGATCATACAAGTTTAAGAAAGAAAAAAAAAAAGGAGGCAGAGGCAGGCTGATGTCTGTGAGTTCGAGGCCAGCCTAGTTTATAAAGCAAGCCTGGGACAACCAAGGCGACACAGAGAAAGCCAGTGTCCAAAACCAAACCAAACCAAACCAACCAACCAAACAAACAGATAGGTTCTCTTTAAGTAGCCCTGACTGTCCCAGAACTCAATATTTAGAAGAGGCTGGCCTTGAACTCACAGAAATCCAACTGCCTTCCTTTCTGCTCCAGGGCTGAGACTAAAGGCATGTGCATGCTACCACGGAGCCAAAACCAAGGCTTCTACAAATAACTTCATATTTTCTTTACAGTTTGTGTGTTCTAAGCAAAGCATCTGTCTGTTGTGGATGCCTGGGAGCTGGTATGAGTCTACAAAGTTGCTATCTCCTTGGTGTCAAAACAGTAAAGAGAAACACTGGAATCCTAATTATTCTGGATGGGCAGATGAAGATTAAATTGTAGGAATTATTGCTTCTAGACTGTTTGTCAGGTGCGGGGGTAGGGGTGGGTGGGGGTGGGAAGACAACCGGTTAAAAGTGCTTTTACACTGAGCAATTCTATGTAAACTGTATCTGACAGAGCCTCCTGGTACAGAGGACGCCGCTAAGTGTGACTGCTATGGATGCTCATAACACTACATTGACACCCAAATAATCAACAGATAGTTAGTAACTATACATCTGCAGATATTAGTAGATAAAACAGTCGTTTGTAAGAAATTTATAGAGATATGCTTTGAGAGAGAAAAGAACATTAAATCGCTAGAGAAAACTATTTTTTTTCCTTTTTGTTTGTTTTTGTTTTTTTGGTTTTGTTTGTTTGTTTGTTTGTTTGAAACGATGTCCTTCATTAGTTCAGCTAGAGTCCTAAATCAAAGGTTGAGGAATGTTCATAGCCCATAACCCAAGTGCCTAAAGGCCTCCTTTCCTGGGACTGTCCTTAAACCTTCATTCATACCTTCCTTCATTTCAGACCATCTTTATTTCTTGGATGGTTTCTAACCTATAGTCACAAAGGAAGGGGAAGAAAATAGAATTGTACTACAGTTTTACTGGATAATGGAGAAGTAGACAGTGTTCTTTAGTGGGATAGAAATGTCCTGAGATCGCTTAGAAAAGGAGTAAATAAAACTCTATTAGAAAATAATTCATTTCTAGCTGAGGTTATTTTTAGAAAAACTAGCTTTCCAAACTGGCAGGAAATCATACTTAACTGTGACATAAAATTTAAGTTTCCTGCTAAAATATATTGATAGTGTTCCTGGATTTTGGAGTGTGGGGCTGCTTCTTTCTTTCTTTCTCTTTCTCTCTTTCTCTCTCTCTCTTTCTTTCTTTCTTTCTTTCTTTGTCTTGAAACAGGATTTCACTATGAATTCCAGACTGCATTCTGCCTCCCAAGTACCGGGAATTCTAGGCATGGACCACTACCACTCAAGGCCTTCCTACCTGCCAGCACATTCCTTCTTTCTGTGGCATTACAATCAAGCCCAGAGCTCCCATGACTACTAGGCAGGTTCTGTACCATTGAACTCCATTGCCAGCACTCATGTCATCAGCACAGAAACACTGTAACTCTTGAGGATCTGACACCTCTGGCCTCTGTGAGCAGCCTGCATTGATGTGTACTGCCCCCCACCCCATACATACATTTTTTTTTTTTAAGGCTGGAGAGTTGGCTCAGCGGTTAAGAGCATTGGCTGCTTTTTACAGAAGGACCCTGGTTTAACTCCAATCCCAGATGACTCAATGACATCTTCAGTCCTTAGGTACATACATGGCACCCATACATATATGGAGGGAGAAGACTTATATACACATAAAATAATGCAATAAACCTTTTGTTTTTGTTTGTTTTGAGACAGGGTATCTCCGTGTAGCCCTGGTTGTCCTGGAACTCACTCTGTTGACCAGACGGATCTTGAATTCATAGAGATCCACCTGCCTCTGCCTCTCTAGTGATAGGATTAAAGGCACGTGCCACTCCTACCCAGATTTTTAAAAAAACAAATCTTTAAAAAAAAAAAAAGCTGGGCAGTGGTGGTAGGTGCCTTTAATCCCAACACTCAGGAGGCAGAGGCAGGTGGATCACTGTGAGTTTGAGGCCAGCCTGGTCTACAAAGTGAGTCCAGGACAGCCAAGGCTACATAGAGAAATCCTGTCTTGAAAAACCAAATATAATAAAATAAAATAAATAAATAAAAATAATAATAAAAATTCTTTTACTATAGAGTCTATCTAAATTGCTGAGGCTAGCCTCAAACTTAGCACCTTCCTGCCTCAGTCTCTTAAGTAGCTGGTATTATAACTGTGTGCCACCATCTTGGGCTCTTTATTTATTTACATTTATTTTTATTTATAGGGGAGGGTCTGTATGGGGGCAGGGAGTGAGAGAACAACATGCAGGTGTCAGTTCTCTCCTACTTCAGCAGATCTGGTGACAACATTTTTGCAAACTGATAAACCTTATGAATATGTTATGCTAAAAAAAACCAAAACAGAAACAGGCAGGAGGCTGGAGAAACCATCTCAGAGCACTTGCTGCTCTGGCAGAGGACCAGAGTTCCATTCCTAGTATCTACATTGGGGGGCTCACAACTGCATGTGACTCCTGCTCTAGGGGATCCTCTTCTGGTATCCATTGGTACCTGTACCCACTTGTGAATATACACAGAGACACACATGTACACACACACACACACACACACACACACACAGAGAGAGAGAGAGAGAGAGAGAGAGAGAGAGAGAGAGAGAGAGAGAGAGAGAGAGAGAGAAACAACAAAACCCCCAAAGAAAAGCCAAAAACAAGTAGGCCTGTTGGTGAGGTCTATATACCCAAGCTGCTGAGACAGATCTAGGAATTCAAGACCAGTCTGGACTACGTAGTAAGACTAGGCCAGGTAATGGTGGTGCACACCTTTAATCCCAGCACTCAGGAGGCAGAGGCAGATGGATCTCTATAAATTCCAGGCCAGCCTGGTCTACAAAGCGAGTCCAGGACAGCCAAGGCTACACAGAGAAACCCTGTCTCAAAAAACCAAAAACCCAAACCAAACCAAACCAAATCAACAACAAGAAGACTATCTCAAAAACAAATTAACCAACAAGGCCAGGAAGAAAGTGATACATGTCTTTTAGAGGAGGAAGGACAGGATGGACTTTAATTTGCAAAGTAACACTTTTTCTAAAATAATTATCCACTCCTGCTAAGGAAATAGGAAATGAAACATTGAAAATAGCTAAGATTTGGGGGTGGCCTTCCCATGCTTTTTATTAGAGGATAAAAAGCAATTATGTAGAAGAGCCTCATTGGCAAATATAATAACCATGGAATCCTATTAATTCACAATAATCAGTAAGAAAGCTAAATTGAAGTAAGAAGTTTGAATTATATAACAGAATTACTACTCTCCCCCCTTATTAATCTACCTACTTTTCTTCCATCTTTCAGTTTATCAGGTAGAAGGAAAAGGTACCTCACCCGTTTGCTGAGAATTCAACCTACACTCTCACACAGGCTAGGTAAGGGTCCTACCATGCTTTTCATTTCATTGTGTGCCTGATTATTAATATTTAATATTGACTTATTTTTAATAAGTCAGCAGTTACTCCTTAACTAGCTTTATACCCAAATAACCATACAGAGAGACTAGGATCTATTTAATCAGCCCAGAGCACAATGCTGCACAATAATTATTTCATCTTAAATCTCCAAGCTAGTATTCAGATTTCCCATTCAGATTTCCCACATTATACTTGCTTTTTACTCATCTCCTAGGTGTGGTTCATCCCTCCTGTCCTTCCTGCTCTTTCTTTTCCCCTCACTGGCCCAGGATGTCCCATCCTATTCTCTGTACTGCTCAGCATTGGCTAGTTGGCTTTTATTGGCAATACAGAGAACAAATGGGGGCATGTTTACACAAAGCTGAGACAGGAGACACTTAAAATAAATATCACAATGCAATGGCCAGATTGAAACCAGATAGTGGGGCAGAGAAATCAGCATTTGAATGAACAAAAAGTAAATTGTACACAGTCCACAAGACATTATGCCAACAATTGCCTGTTGCTGTGATAAAATCCTACAACAACAACAACTTAAAGGAGAAAGGGTTTAGTTGGCTCATAGTCCCATAGTTCATCATTGTGAGAAGCCAAGGCAGCAGGACCTTGAAGAGCTGGTCACATTATGAAAAGCAGGGAACAATGAACTAATGCATGCATGCTAGGGCTCAGCTTAGCCCACTTTTTCCACTCTTAGAACACAGTCCTGGATCCCTTGGCCAGCAATGGTGCCACCCAGAACGGGTGGGTCTTCCCACAACTGACATAACCACCAGAGGCCAACCTGATGTGACAATCTCTCACTGCGGCTCTCTGTCCAGGTGAGACCCTATCATGACCACCACAACCGCTGAGCTATACCTCCAATTTAGGAGGAAGAAGCACGCCTGCCTTTTCCTTCCTACTTCCTGAATCTCCATTTCTTCCTGTGACAAAGAATTTGAACAAAATAAATGAGCCAAAATATCCAAATGTGGTGGTGGGCACTTACAACCCAGCACTGGGGAGGCTGAGGCAGGACGCATCTGGACAACAAACAGCAGTTTTCAATCTAGCCTCAGCTATATAACAACATTGTGCATTTATTTACTTATTTATTTATCATTGTTATAGGTCTTTTTTTTTTTTTTTAAGTCCTGGCCCACGCCTGCTATGTAGACCAGTCTGGCTTCAAACTCACAAAAGTGTACCTGCTTTTTGCCTCCCAAGTGCTGGAATTAAAGGTGTGTGCTACCACACCCAGCAACAGCATTTAAAAAAAAAAAAAAAAGAAAGCTTTGTGGTGATACATAATTGTAATCCTACTCAGGAGGTTCTGGCAGGAGATAAGAGTTCAAGTTCAGCTTGGTCTGCAGGGCAAGGCTGTTTCAAAATTTAATAAAAGCCCAGTATAAATTATGTTAAGCAGGCCTATATTTAAATCTCCCCTCTATAGCATTTTATTTAAAGCATTATTTAGCTTATGATTAAGCATAAGACTATGTGGTGATACACCTGTGTTTCTTGGAGGACACGATTGCTGTAGGTTCTCTTTATGGCTACAGGGGCTAGGAGCTCCCTAGCATCCATGGACTTACAGTGGTCTCGGTAGCTGCCACAGCCTGCATTGTGTGCTATTGTGGTGTAGTTAAAACAGCCTTGGCTGTTTCATGGTGTGGTCTTGTCTGAGCTGATCAAATGACTAGTCAAACAGAAAGAATACACATGATAGAGTTAGACGGCTCCACTTTGACTAACCTTTTCCCTGAAAATAAAAACAAAAACCCGTTATCCAACTTGTCAGAGCCTGATGCAGCCTGAGATGGTCATGTCCAGGGCTCTCTACTTGGCCACACAGATGCATCGCTTGTTTGCAGTTTCTGGCTTTGTACCTCTCACTGGCCTCTGGTACAGGGTGTAACGTCTCCAGATTCTAGCACCTGCTGAGGCTAGTGTCCTAAGGCATAAATAGTATGTGTGCATATGGGTGGAATTTGGGAGTGTTGAGAATAGTAACTCTAGTCAGAGTTCTAAACTTGGAGATTATATTTTAGGCTTAGAGTAGATAAGCTGTAGGTAGCACGTAGAACAAAAGGTATTCCACTACTACAGGACAACCCGGCTTCTTGCTGTTAAATTAGAGGTAGCTTAAAAAAGGAAGGAAGGAAGGAAGAAAGGAAGGAAGGAAGGAGGGAGGGGGATCTGGGCATGGTGGTGCGTGCCTATAATCCAAGATTTTAGGAGAGGCGGGGCAATCAGCTTCTAGAACACTGCTTCTCAACCTTCCTAAGACTGTGGCCCTTTAATACAGTTCCTCATGTTGTGGGGACCCCCCCCCCCACCATAAAACCACTCCACTGCTACTTGATGTAACTGTAATTTTGCTACTGTTATGAATCCTAGTGTAAATATCTGTGTTTTCTGATAGTCTTAGGCAACCCTTATTATGAAAGGGTTGTTTAATGCCACCCCCACCCCCACCCACACCCACCCACACATACACACAAAGGGGCCGCAACCCGCAGGTTGAGAACCACAGTTCTAGGTAAAATCTGGCATCACAGTGATCGTGAGGCCAGCTTGGGATACATAGCCCTATCTTAAACACAAGTAAACAAACAAACAAACAAACAAGGGGTAGACAGTAGAAAGACTGTGTACTTCGAACAGGGCATTAAACAGCTCTCCTTAAGCTTTCAGCCTGAGACCATGTGTTCTAAGACACCAGAGTAGGGGGGGGGATGTCCCTTTCCTATGGAGTCTGGGATTGAAGTTCATTCCAGTGCAAAAGATAAACTGGGTTGGTTCAGTCAGTGTAGCCATGGTGACCAGAGAAGCATGAGTCTTTTTAAGGGAACACTGTGCATGAAGCTACTGAGGAACTATTCTTATTCGGAGTCCTGATCTGCCAAATGTGACAATGAAAAGCTTTCCACGTGGGGGAGGGAGGGATTGCCAAAGCTTGTTACTACGCTCCCTGCGCTAAGATTAGGCTTCTCCTTGGAGACCGCTCAAGTCACCACAGGTACACCATGACAATGTCTTGGAGAGGAAGCTCTTTCTTTTGGCTGCCTTCGAAACAAATCAAAGACCTTGCTGGAATAAATCAGCCTACGGAAATGCTGTTTGGCCCACTCCCTGAACTTGCTTGCTCATTTCTCACTCTACTCCCTCCCACTTGGGCCACCTTTATCCTGGTTATAAACAAGGGTTAGGCTTGGTGGGACATGCTTTTAGTCTCAGCACTGGGGACTCAGAGACAGGGGAATCTCTTGAGCTCTAAGCCAGCCTGGCCTACACAGCAAGGTCCAGAACAGCCAGGGCTATCCATTGAAACTCTGTCTCAAAAACAGAAAAACAAACAAAACACCCCCCAAAACAAAGTTTTATAGCTTCTTCCTTTATTTTGAAAAAGCAAAACAAAACCTTTTCTAAATTTAGCACGTAGAGGTTAATTTATAGGAGTGGGTTCTCTTCTTCCAACACATGGATTTCTGAGAGCCATCTCTCTGCCTCCCTTTTGTTGCTCCCCACCTTTGTTACCTCAGTCTCTACCTCTCAAGTGCTATCTTTTAACTTTTTTCAGTCATTTAATACCACGTGAGCCTCATGTAGTGCCTTTTAAACATTTGACCTCAGATGCCCTGAGGGGTGTGGCTCTCCTCACATTGCTCATTAACTATTATCACACTGGGCTAAAGAACTCTTCTCCTGGTCCTTTCAGGCTTTCAGTTCAAACACCTAAACTTTATGGATAAGTAATATACTGATACATACCAAATATAAATGTTCAGCTCCATTTTCTTTCTTTCTTTCTTTTTTTTTTTTTTTTTTTTTCGAGACAGGGTTTCTCTGTGTAGTCTTGACCAACCTGGACTCACTTTGTAGACCAGGCTGGCCTCGAACTCACCGAACTCACAGCGATCCGCCTGCCTCTGCCTCCCGAGTGCTGGGATTAAAGGCGTGCGCCACCACGCCGGGCTTTCAGCTCCATTTTCTTCTCCAGGAATAGATAGGCGGTACTGCCGCGGAGGACCTTTTCCTGTCAGTGAGTTTTTTTGTGAGTGTATGTAGTGTGCATGGATGTGTGCATGTTAGTGTAAGCTGAAGTCAGAGAACAATTTGACTGTCTTTTCTGCTGCTCTCTACCTTATATTTTGAGACAGGGTTAGACCCAGGGATCACTAACTGAACAAGACTAAGTAGCCAACAAGCTCCAGAGGCCATGCTGTCTCTACCTTCCCAGTGCTGGGACTACAAGTGTCCAAAACTGTAGTTTTGGATCTCCCCCATACACAAGTGGGGGAGATCCAGGCTTCGGTCCTCATACCTGAACAGCAAGCACTTTACCGACTTAGTTCCCACCTCCAGCTTTACATTTTAAAAAATGTATAGTGTGTAGTGTGTGTGTGTGTATGTACACAAGTGTGTGGGGGTGCAATGGGACAAATTTGGAGGTCAGAGTACAACTTTGTGGAGAGAATTCCCTCCTTCCATCTTGACATAGTTTCTGAGGACTAAACTTGGGGAGTAAGATTTTTTACTGAGCCTTCCGGCTGGACCTAGTCCTAAGTCCCTAACTCCTTTAAACTCGTACCATAAAGTGCCCCACCTTCCATGCCCCAAGTTCTTTGTGAAGATTGATGATAACTTGTAAAGAGGAGCCTTTTACATTTTTTACATAAGAAGGGATTGTACTGTAAGACCACAAAAACGTAACCATATCAACGGAGGCACAACATCTGAGTTCTTTATAGAAGGTCTCACTGTGCAGCCCTGGTGCTGTCATCTTCCTGCGTCTGCCTCCAAGACTGCTGGGATCCCAGGTGTGCGCCACATGCTTGGCTATAACCCAGGACTTGCACAAAAATATAGAGACAAGGCTACACTGTAGGTTTGACAGCTTCTGGGCCTCACCTAGATGCAGGTATTATAGGTAATGCCCTATGCCAGACCTCATAGAGCCATGTGGCTTATTTACTGTGGTCTGGGGATGAACACAGGGCATCACACACTCTAGGCAAGTGTTCTATTACTGTGTCATACCTCCAGCTCTATAGGGGATCTTAAGTTTACTAAGACGGCCTCCAACTTTGCATTCGGCCCTCCCTGTGGTATTAATAATTATATATGGCAACTTGTACTCATTCATTCTTATGATTTGTAAATTTATTTTTCTATGTGTATGGGTGTTTTTCCTGAGCCTGCCGCCCCCCCCCCCCAAAGTATCAGTGCACAAGCAAAACATTCTTGCTCAGGTACACAGAATACAAAGTAATTGTAAGTAACTGTTTACTACTTTGTCAGGCTGAAATTTTTATTGCGGGTGATTTGTTTTCTGTCAAACCATCTTGACCAAATTATCTCCTGCGAGCAGGAAGCCAGGAAAGCAGCAGATCAGGATGTTAAACTGGTGCGGGAAGGTGATAAAAGGTTCAAAATAGCAAGCACCGAGGAGACAGAGTTCAGTGAGGGCCTTGAGTGCGCCTTACTGTTACTGAGTTACCCTTCAAAAAACTTTTAAGAGATCCAGACAAAGGCTTTGGGAAGCAGCCCGACCTTAGCTGACTGGCTGTGTGACACCGGATGGGCATGCCTGGGATGAGAGCATGCTCAGCTTTAAAGAGGCACTTCAGGGTCAGCACTTGCCTCACACATGGTGCAGCTCTGCCCAGCCACAATCTCTGCCCCTTCTCATCTCTTCCTCTTACACACTTTACCAGGACAAACTCTAACAGTCTCTATCCACAAATACTTTGTAGACGTTTCCAAGAACTACCAATCATGTTTATCAATATGGGACACTAGATTATTTGGCCTGCCTATTGCAAACTTCACTTTCCATATTTCTTATTATAAATTGGGTGGGGTATGTTCTTGGCTGACTAGGCGCTGGGTAGAAAAGAGTCCTTTCTTGGGTTGTTGGTAAAATGGAGATAATTAAGAACGTTCTGTTTTCTACACTACAAGACGTGACAGAGTTGAGGGAATGCAAGTAGTTCCAAATTTCCAGAGGAAACATGCTCTGATTTTTTTTCCCCTTTCCCCGTGAAGTGTATTATTAGTATTTTTCAATTTTGCACTTCTTATGCTGCCATTGATTTTTGGAGTTGTAGCTCTTAATTTGAATTTTTCCCCCTTACTTCAACAAATTTGCAAACAACAGCACAGCCTCAGAAAATAATCATTTAGTGTCTCTGGACCCCACTTTATTTTCTTTTTGAGACAGGGTCTTGCTAGGGAACCAGATCAACCTGGCAGCCTCTAGCCCAGGCCGGCCGGCTTTGAACTCATTCGTCCTTCTGCCCCAGCTTTCCCAGTAATGGGGTAACAGAAGTGTGCCATGATGCAGAGCTCCTCAACTTCCATTCACGTGAAATGGGGTACACTATCATTTTCTCAGCTTTTGTTTTTTCTTTTCTTTCCTCTGTGTGTGTGTGTGTGTGTGTGTGTGTGTGTGTGAGAGAGAGAGAGAGAGAGAGAGAGAGAGAGAGAGAGAGAGAGAGAGAGAGAGAGAGAAAAGGTCACACTATGTAGCCCAAGCTGGCCTAAGACTCTGAGATCCATCTTCCTGTCTCCCAAACGGGATAAAAGTTGTAAACTACCATGTTCTAAACAAGCTAAAAAAAAAAAATTAATACTGAAAAACATGAACAGTTTATTTATAATTTATTTAACAATCTAAGAAGTTCACAGTGTGAGCAGTTTGGGTGCAGCTGGGATTCTGGAATCTCGGTGCTGTTGACGTGGCAGACCTTGTAAGGAAAATCCATGGCACTTTAGACAGCATGTGTGAGGGATCGCTCTAGAACTGACCTGACCTGGCCCATCGGCTTGGTCTTTATGGTTCCTGATGTAAGAGTGTCTTCCCTTTTTTACATCAGACAGATGTCAGGGCCTTCATAGCCAGCATGGCTTCTGTCCTCTCCATCCATCAGGTTTTTATAAAATTGCACTTTGATCCCTTAGGAGCTTTAGGAGTTCCCTGGTAAAGTGGGGAACAGCCTGTTGGCCACCTGTGTTTGGAGGAAGTGCGTAGTGTTCTCTAACTTTAAATTTTTGAATTTATGTTTCTTAGTTTATTTCCTCAATATGTTATGGTTTAGATTAGAACATGGGACTTTAACTGGCACTATCCCATTGTTTTCTCCAAATCACCTGCACTATTGTTTGCTTTTTTTTTGTTTTTTGTTTTTGTTTTTTTTGGTTTGTTGCCTGGAGTGCTGGATACACACAAGCTACATGTTCAGCCTCAAGTTCTGTTCCCTCTTAGGCATTCTGTAAAAAAAAAAAAATTGTTAATTCATGAGCCAGCAAAATGGCTCAGTATAGGTAAAGGAACTTGTTGTCAAGCCTAACTCCCTGAGTTCAATCCTCGGGTCTCACATGGTAGAAAGAGAGGACTGATTCCCAAAAGGTGTTTCCTAACCTTCACGCACACTAAATAAGTATAATTAGAAATAAAAATATTAATTCACAAAACTTATGGAGGACTTTCAAAGGATTACTAACCACTTCCACAAATCCTACCTTATTGATTATCACCATAGCTCAGGCTTCTTGGTTGCTATCTTTAGCTTACTCTGGGGAAGGACTTGAAGCCAGAGTTCAGCTAAGTATTGCCCAGATAGTAATTATGGGCTAGGTGCTCTGACTCCAAACCTGGTACTCTGCTCACAACACTAAGTCCCTATCTGCCCCATCCAGGTTTTATAGGGTCTGAGGTTTCCATTTTTCTTTTGTTTTGTTTTTTTCAGACAGGGTTTCTCTGCGAAGTCTTGGCTGTCCTAGACAAACTTTGTAGACTAGGCTGGCCTCGAACTCACAGAGATCTGCCTGTCTTTGTCTCCCCGAGTGCTAGGATTACAGGTGTGTGCCACTGCACCTGGCTGAGGCTTCAAATTTTTGATAGCTCTCTCAAAAACAAAAACAAAAAACAAAAAGCCAAACAAACAAACACACCAAAATTATAACATATAACAAGAGTATAACCCTGATTGATGCCTTGGAAGTGGGGGCTAGTGGTTTAAGATTTAATCCTAGCACTCAGAAAGCAGAGGCAGGCTGATCTGTTTGAGTTCGAGGGCAGCCTGGCCTACAAAGTGAGTCCAGGACAGCCAAAGCTACAGAGAAACCCTGTCTTGAAAAAGACTGAAATAATAATAATAATAATGATAATTTTTATAAAAATATTCTTAGTTTTTCAAAATATAATGTACTTTTAATCATATTTTTTCCTCCATCAGCCTCTCTCACTCTTCTTGGCTTTTTGAGACAGGGTTTCTCTGTATAGCCTTGGCTGTCCTGGAACTTGCTCTGTAAACCAAGCTGGCCTCAGAGAGATCCAATTCCCTAAAGGTAGGCATCACTACCACCCTTCCTGCACCTTAGACAAGCACTGTACCACTCTAAGCTCCATCTACAGCCCTTTTCCAAAAGATTATTTATTCTTATGTGAAGAAAACCATAAGTGATATAAGAAAAAAAAAAAAAAAAAGGGCTGGAGATACAGTTTAGTAGTAGAGCGCTTACCAAAGCACTGGGCGTGGGGGGACGAGGTCTGAAGTAAACATTAACTGTCTAACTGTACTGTCATAGTAACCCTGTGAGGTAGGCATGATTGTTCCACAGGGCACAGTATAAGTAAGTTGTCATGTATCACAGGGGAACTCGGGGGACCTGTCTCCTAGGTTTCTATTGTGAACGTGTCAGTTTCCCATGGCATCCCATAGTGCATACCCTTCTAAATTCACATCTGAAATCAGGTTCATACCTGCAATGTGGGGAGGCAGGGAGAAGCACAAGTTTAAGACCATCCTCAGCCACAGGGAAGGTTTGAGGCCAGCCCAGGATGCATGAGACCCTGCCTCAAGGAAAAAACAAAACAAAACAAAAAACCCCTCCAGATTCTTCCCACCTCTCTAGCTCACCTTTTCTTTCTTTCTTTCTTTCTTTCTTTTTTTTTTTTTGGAGACAGGGTTTATCTATGTAGCCTTGGCTGTCCTGGACTCACTTTGTAGACCTGGCTGGCCTTGAACTCACAGCGATCTGCCTGCCTCTGCGTGGCTAGCTCACCCTTTCAAACCATCTCCCCAACACTGTTATCAACGGAATAGTCCAAGTACACCCTCCCCCCCCTTTTTTTTTGGTGTTGAAGGATCTAACCAGGGGCCAGACTTGTGGAAACTAAATGCTGTACCTCGGAACATCCAAGCGTTCCCCTAACAATCCTAAAGCACTGTTTCCAGTTCCAAGCACCCCACTGACCTGAAGAGCTTTTCCCTTATGTGCATTTACCAGATATTAACAGCAAATCATTGCTCATAAACAGCACTTGGCCCTGGATTTCAAACTGCATCCCACTAACATGCTGAGCTCTCAGTGGAAGGAGCCAGAGGGTGGGTGACAGCACACAGGTCCTCTTTTCTATCTCTGGTTCTTCACCCAGAGAACAAAAACTACAGGGCCTATTTCAGAGGGTTAGGAGAACTAGTGTAGGTGAGGAGAAGATGGAGAACAGAGGAAGGGGAGGGAGGGTGCTGGTATGCCGAGTAAGAGTCTTGGAAGCCTTGGAAGCCTGACCTCTTTGAAAAAATATTCTCCCCAGGTGTGGCAGAGCACACACCTTTAGTAACAGGAGGCAGAGGCAGGTGAATCTCTTGAGTTGGAGGCCTGCCTAGTCTCAGTTTTAAGCTCCAGGACAGCCAAGGCTACATAGTGAGCCCATGTCTCAAAATACAAAGTTAAACAAAACTATTCTCACGGGTCGTGGTGATGCACGCTTTTAATTTCATCAGTCCGGAGGCAGAGGCAGGTTGATTTTTGAGTGTGAAGCCAGCTTGGTCAACATGGTGAGTTCCAGGACAGGTTGAGCTATATACACGAGACTATCTTAAAAAAAACAAAAAAGGCAACCAAACCAAAAAAAAAAAAAACCATCCCAAAATAATAAAAATATCAAGGGTCCTAGTCAGTAAGAATACTCACTAGAGCTGGGCGGTGGTGCATGCCTATAATCCCAGCACTCTGGGGCGTAGAGGCCTACGGACCTCTGTGAGTTCGAGACCTGCCTGGTCTACAAAGTGAGTCCAGGACAGCCAGGGCTACACAGAGAAACCCTGTCTCGAAAAATAAAACAACAACAACAACAAAAAGAATACTCACTAGTTTACCACTTCAATAGAGTTTGGTATCTGGGTTTAGTCAAGAACCAAAAATGGCTCTTGTGACACATCTGGCTCTGTAGTTAGGACTTTAAACGCCGGCCACTTCCTAGCTTGGTGACTTCTGCCAGTCAGTTAACCTCATGAAGCCGGGGCTTCCTTATTTACAGAGTCTTCTTAGTTAGCACCTACCTCATAAGGTTGTGAAGGTCGTACAAGATAATTCTGGTGCGGTGTTTGACATGCAACTGTCCCAAACCCACTGGCTGTAATTACACCCCGTCCCCCAAATCCAGTGTCCATATAAAACTCTGGCCTGAGAGCATGCTCCCGTCCGACGTGCACACCCTCCGCCCCGGGGATGGGTGGGGGGCAGTCTCTCCTGACCGACTCATCCTGAAACTCAAGCGTCCATCAAATGCCACAAGTCAGGCTCTGTGACGAGCCCCTTGCGTAAAAGTGCACATTAAACTTCCTAACGCCTCCACCGGGGCTGCTTTTAGCGCGAGGAAACAGGCCCGGAGGGTTCCAGCAACTTCCCCAGGTCCCCGAGGCCGGGTTCCAGGCCAGGCCCAAATGGGAGTCCATCAGCGTCCGAGCTGCACTACGTCCATTCAAACAGTGCCCAGTCCCTCGACTCCGCCCGTCCATCGTCCTCCGCACCTCGGGGCAGCTTTTCCCGTTTTCTCCTCCAGAGCCTGAGGGGTGAGGCCCGCGATGGCGTCCCTGGCACGAGCGAAATGCAGCTACCCCACCGAGCGCTGATAAGCGCCTAGAGCTGTGCGGGGGGTGGGGGGGTGAGGGTGGAGGGGGGGGGTCTCACGGCCGTGGCGCCGGGTCACGTGCCGGGGACGGGGGCGCCGGCGCGCGCGGCCGAGCGAGCGGGTACGCGCGGCTGGCAGCGTGTGGAGGCGCGAGATGCAGAGCAGGGTGTATGTATGGCAGGGAGGGGGCGGTGGCCGAGCAGGCCGACTCCACCCCCTGTGCGCATGCTCCGGCCCCCGCGGGGTTATAAGGCAGCCGCGCCTGCCCCGCCAGACAAAGTGGCTAGCTGCGACGTGACTGGTCCGCCGTGCGGTTGCCGCAGCCAACGAACCCGGCGTCTGCAAAGGACCCGAGCCGGACGCCCCCCGGGCGCCGAGGAAGCGCGGCCCGCGTACTCTGGGCGCCGCAACCTACACATAACGGTTAGTCCGGGCTGAGCGAGCGGCGCGCTTGCAGCGACTCCGCGCGATGCCCTTGATGCCCCGAGGGGTCGGGGGAGTCCGGCGGGCACGCGTGGGCTTGGGTCCCTGGGGGTACGGCGCGGCGGGTTGGGACGGCCCGACAGAGGGCATCCTGGGCTCGCGGAGCCGCATGGCCTCGGAACGTGGCGTGGGTGAAGGGGACCTTGAGACGTTGTGTGCAGCGTCTCTTCCTTGCCGAGCCCGCGGGCCCGTCGTGGTCATGTGGCGGCTGCTGGGCTGCGGGAGTCGGGTCATGGTGCCCGGTGACCTTGGGGGAGACGCTTCCAGTCCAGCCTACCGTAGGCGCACGGAGAGATGCTTAGATCGGGCGGAGGGACGACCTGAGGCCGGTTCACGTGGTGCTCTCCTGCCGCCTTCTCGGAGGGAAGGGACTGGGGCGGGAGTAACTTAGGACTCGTGGCATGCCCGCCCAGCCTCCCTCGCCTGCCAATCGGTGTCCCACCTGGTGACTTGCCGGGGTGGTGTGAGGAGCGGCATTGCCGACCGCCCTTACGAGACTGCGGGGTTCCAGTGAACTTTGAGGAAGGGGCGGGAGGTTGGGATAGGGGCTCTTTGTGGTCCAACCTGTGGCTTCGGGCGCGTCTGCTGCGGGCACGGGGTCTCAAGGCATCCCTGAAGAGGAGACTTAAATAGCATTACATTTGGGCTGAGCACGCTTTCTGTGCCAAGTAACGTCGTTTTTCCGAGTGCATTTTTTAGCCTTTTTTTTTTTTTTCCTTTATGGTGGCGTATTTGGTGCAACCCGCAGTTGCGAAAACCAGTTGCCGATCACTCAACCAGGAAACGCACGTGTTACTACTACCTCAGTCTTTTCCCGTTTTCCAGTGGCTCATTGTAAACTGGCCGTCCACTGCTAGTAGTTACACAGTGACAAACTCCTTTTTTTTTTTTTTTTTTAACCATAACTAATTTTTAAGCCTTCAGGCGTTATTTGACTTAGACAGGGGTTGTGTGTAGCTCAGTAGTAAGAGTGCCTGCCTGGCCTGCCATGCCGGAGGCCCCAAAGTTTGATCGCCTGCATTGAAAAAAAAATTATTCTGGTTTTGACACGAAATGAGTATATGCTGACGTGTGATATTAGTAATTGTATAAGAGTTTGGGAAAGGGTGGATAGGAATTGAGCCAAGCAACGTGATTTTTTTTTTTCCCTCAGCTGCCAGCTGAATAAGGTAAGAGAGACTGCATCTCGCATTTATTTTATTTATTTATGCATCCACTTGTAGTTGATAAATGGTGCTCCTAAATCCAAGTCTGTGTGTGGGTGTGTGTGTGTGTGTGTGTGTGAGAGAGAGAGAGAGAGAGGGAGAGAGAGAGATTTTGTGGCGGTCCATGGCCTTAGCCTTTTATGAATTGAATCCAAGGTATACAGGCAGGAGGTGTAGACTTTTACATAGTGAGACCCTTCTCAAAAAGCAATATAAAAATATCCAAGTTTTACAACTTTGCCTTCCAATAACCATAAAAAAAAATGACCAATAATTCAAGATTTTAGGCCGTAATTGTAGGATTTGAGGGTGTTTCTATGTCTCCCCGACTGTCCTTGAACTCCGTAGGCCAAATTGGCTTTGAATGCAGAATTCGGTCTGCCTCTGCCTCCCCAGTGCTGGGACTAAAGTCATCTGCCATCATGCCCAGCCTAGGATTTTTATTTTGTTTTGTTTTTCTGAAACAGTTTCTCTGAATACCCTGAGCCCCCTTTGTAGACCAGACTGGCCTCAAACTCACAAAGATCCGCCTGCCTCTGCCTGCCTGGGTGCTGGGATTACAGGTGTGTGCTCCCATGTTCAGCTAGGATTAATTATTTGAGTGTGTTTCAGTAATTTCATTGTGGGTTTAAGTGGGTACTGTTGGTTTTCACAGATTGCAGTGACCTAGTTAAATGGTTCTTAGTTTGAGGAGCATTCTGAGCCTTTTAAAGGTTTAGTTGTAAGATTTACATAATCCTAAACAGATTAAGAGGGGCAGGGCATGAGGGGATGGAAACATGGGTACCTGTAAACTCAGGCAAAAATAGTGTTAGATTAATATTTTCCCAACTTTTTTGGGGGGGGCGGGGAGACAGGGTTTCTCTGTGTAGCCTTGGCTGTCCTGGACTCGCTTTGTAGACCAGGCTGGCCTCGAACTCACAGCGCTCCACCTGCCTCTGCCTCCCAAGCGCTGGGATTACAGGTGCATGACACCGAGCCCAGCAATATTGTACCAACTTCTTTAAAGCCTTCATTCCCTTTGTGCTTCAGTTCCTGGGATATATTCCACGCGAGGTCCAGATCCCTGTATAACTGCCTGCCTGACTGTTTTCATTGCCCATGAGGACTAAATATGGGACTTGAACTCAAGGATGCGTCTCTGAGGAAGTACTGTTCAATCTGAGGCTTGACAAAGGGAAGTGGGAGCTAGGTAGGCACAGGTGGTGTGAAAGACCATTGAAGACAGCGCTGGGGACCGCGCGGAAACTGAAAGAATTTCACCAAAAATTAACATGGAGAGGTCAAAAATAATGAGGGAATAGAAGTGCCAGCTAATGGAGGGCCTTGTGTCATTTCAAGGATACAGGAAGAGAACTAACCAGTTTATTGAACTTTTGACATTGGCAGAAAGCTGTTTAAGGATTGTTCAGTGTAGCTGAGCAGGTTTGGGTTTTCTGAGTGTCATTCTGGATGCGGTTAGAGTGGGCCCGTGTGAGAATACCGAGAGGGAACCCTTGAGGAAGGGAAGGTTTTGGGTAGGGGTGTTGGAAAGCAGAAATCCTCTGTGGAGTTAAGGATGTGGCTCAGGTTGCTAGTTGGAGCAATGCAAGTTTATTATCTTCGTTTTAACCAGTGGCAGTCCTGAAGTCATACGACCACACCCGAACTGCCCCACTTATAAAACTTGTAGATAAAATTCAAAACCATTTCTGTTCTCTTGCCCATTTGTATTGGTGAAGCCGAAGTCTTTTTGTTTCCTCTTTACCCTTCTCTATAGTTGAGTATGGAAAAGGCTCATTGACAAGCGGTTGAGCCACTAGTGTGTCATTGCACTCTCCCTCCCTGCTTTCCTCAGTTTCTGCCGGCTTGTTGCAAAGCAAATCCTAAATGAAATTATTTCACCTCAGGCTGGAGAGATGGCTCAGAGGTTAAGAGCACTGCCTTTTATTCCAAGGGTCTTGAGTTCAATTCCCAGCAACCACGTGGTAGCTCACAACCTTCTATAATGAGATCTGGTGCCCTCTTGTGGCATGCAGGCACACACACTTAGGCAGAATAAATCTAAAATTTTTATTTAAAAATAAATTATTTCATCTCTAAATACTTTAGTATATAATTCTGAATAATAATAATAAGAATATTATTATTATTATTAGTTTTTTGAGACAAGGTTTCTCTGTGTAGACCTGACTGTCCTAGAAGTAACTCTGTAGACCAGGCTGGCCTTGAACTCACAGACGTCTGATTGCCTGTGCTTCCAGAGTCCTGGGATTAAAAGTGTGCATCACCACCTGATTTCAAAGAGAATTTTAATTAATTAGTTTTTGTATCCCACGATGGCCTGGAGCTCAATTCCTGGTCCTCTTGCCTCCTCCTTTCATTCTGGGATTATAAGTGTGCCACCACCACACACAGCTTATGCAGTGTTTGGGATCAAGCCCAGCCTTACCAATTAAGCTATATCCATAGCTATCTGAAAGATAAAAAGCCTCAGAAAGTCCATAATCATATTATCCTATCTTTAAAACTTAACATCACACACAATTCTATCAGTATTCATATTTTTCCAAGTTGTATTTATATTTATGTATTGAGCTTGGTTTGTTTTGTTTTTGTTTTAAATAATTGGTTCCCTTGATCAAGGATACAAACAAGGTCATATGTATGCTTGGTGTCTGTGAAATTTATAGGTTTCTCGTCTAAGTAATTTATTTGAAGGAAACAAGCTCTAGTCTTTCCCATTTGGGATTTTGAATTTGTCCTCATGGCATAGTTTTAACATGTCCTAGTTTAGCAGACCCCGATGTGTTTTCCTTTAATTGGCAGCTCACTTGAAGACCAAGCAGAGCAGCCCGGTTTTTATTTCTGAGTAAAGCTTTAGGAGGAGAGATCAAGTCTATTTCATGTTTGCTACTTCTACGTGGTGACATGTGATGTGGTGTTCCTCTTTCTCTTGCATTCACACCTGCTCTTATCGGTTCAGTATGGTTTGAAAAGGCAGTCATTTAATTGCACTTTTAATTTTTTACCATTCCTTCTTAATTATCAACCAGAATACCTTTATTAAAGGTGTAGTTGGAAGGAAGGGACATTGAGGTACAATGAAGAAGTGTCCACTGGGCAGCTTAGGCTAGCCTTGAACTCACAATTTCACACATGCCGGTTTGACCTTGAGACCCTCTCGTGTAGCCTCGGCTTGTCTCAGGCGTTCTGTGTACCAAGATGGCGTGATTGAACTCCTGATCCTCCTATCTACCTCCCAAGTGGTACGACCAACAGCCTGAGCCACCATGCCCAACTGCAATCCTCTTTTTACTTAATATGGTATGATATATGATTGAGGAAACTATATTTTTGAAAGCAGCAAAAAACTCAGATACATCAAGACACATCTTTTAAAAGATACTCATTTGGGGCTGAGAATACAGCTCAGTGGTAGAAGGCTGTCCTAGCACATGAAAGACCTGGGCTTGACTGCCTCCCACTGGAAGAGGTGGGGGTTACTTAAAAGGTTTTAGCAGTTGGTATTAACTTGTCCTTAGTCGTTCAGTAAGTACTTAGTTCTTAAGTTGATGGGTTCTGTTGGTGCTCTTGGATGGTTTGCCTGTTTTCATGGGTTTTGAAGGATGGGTGCCTGGGAGAAAGACACATGGTACATGCTATCCATGGGACGGTCAGCGGACAACTGTGGGTGGAACTGGTTCTTTCCTTCCATCTTCTCTGTGATCCATCTACTTTTTCAGTTACTCCCAAGGCGTTTAATGTAATACTTACTCTGTTTTGTGACTCCTGTGTTCTTCCAGGTAACCAGGCTTAAATCCTCTTCCCCGCCCCCCTTGGTTTTTCGAGACAGGGTATCTCTGTGTACCCTTGACTGTTCTGGACTCACTTTGTAGACCAGGCTGGCCTTGAACTTACAGCGATCTATCCGCCTGCCTCTGCCTCCACCGCCCAGCTGCCTTAAATCCTCTTAAGTCATCTTAGCACTTTCCCCTGGCAGGCCTACTTCTCCTGCAGACAGGTAGCTGCCACACCCTCTTTGCCTTTGTTGTGCGTGCCTGCCTCTCTTCCAATACTATTATTGTTACCCAGTTTAGAATTGCTTTGTGATTAATGCAGTGGTCTTTTTACTTTGTATATTACTGTTGCTGTTGAGACAGAATCTCTGTAGCCTAGACTGGATTCAAATACCAAATGAAGGATCATCCAAGCTGCCATACCTGGTTTGTGTGTTCCCAGGGCTGCACACATGCTGGGCACATGCTTAGTCTACTGACTAAGCTGCAAACCCCGCCTTCTATTATTGTCATCCTCTTCCACCCTTCTATAAAATTCTACCAGTTTCTGGTCACCTCCCTAATTAAAACCACCTAGGGATAAGTTGTTTCACAAACGTGAGGACTTGAGTTCAATCCCCCGTGTAAAAGAGCTAAGCTGTGGTTGTATACATGGCTTTACGCCAGTACTCTGGAGATGGATGCAGGCAGATCTCCTGTGAGTTTGAGCCCAGATTGCTCTTCATAGTGAGTTCCAGGACAGCCAGGGCTACATACAGAGACCCTGTCTCAAAGACCAAACTGGGGTGGTGCACACTTAAATCGCAGGGCTGGAGAGGTGGAAATACAAGAGCGCGCGCCTGCCCGCCCCCCCCCCTCCCTCTCTCTCTCTCTCTCTCTCTCTCTCTCTCTCTCTCTCTCTCTCTCTCTCTCTCTCTCTCTCTCTCTCTCTCTCTCTCGGCCTGGAACTCACAGCAATCCCCCTGCCTCTGCCTCCTGAATGCTGGGATTTAAGCACCATGCCCAGCCCAACGCGAGTTCTCTTAAAAGCCTGCCTGATCTGAGCAAGCTCCAAGCAAATGAGAGACCTTGTCTTCACAGAAACCATGCAGACCTCTGGCCTCCATATGTACACGCACCTGCATATAACTGTACGTACACACACACTTTCAGGGTTTTCCACTTCCTACCTAATTGATTTGTTGGGATAGAATATTAAGTCTTTGCATCAGGGTCTCATTGGGCAGCAGTCTGGCATTTGAATGTCCCTCTGCCTCTGCATCCTGAGTGCTAGGATCAAAGGTGTGTACCACCATGCTTGGCAAATTAAATCATCTTAAGCATATTGCTCTAACTAATCTTTAACAGTTCTATATGCTCCTTAATTTGTCTTAGCAAGGGGTTATTTTCCTCCCTGTAATTTAAATTTTTTTCTTTTGGTGGAGGGTCATAGATCTTAACAGTGGATCTGTGTGGTAGCGTGAGTCCCAGTGTCACGCACAGAAGCGTTTCAAAGCTCAGCCCTCACAGTCACAGAACGAGCTCACCCTCACTGTAACAAGAAGGGCTCCGAGGCCTGAGCCTTTGAAGGCATCACTGACCAGAAATAGATGAGCAGGGCCTGGTCCTGTTCATTGTCACACTACTACTCTGGTGCTAATCACAACCCATAATATTGCTTAATTTGATTTGACAGAGTTTGCTTTTGCAGAGAAAAGAACTTTAAAATGTTCTGGTATCGTAAGTTACATAACTGATTATTGGTTGAAAAATACATCTCTCCCATGATTCTGCTTTGTCTTTGGAGGTGTTTGTATGAGGGTTTTGGATACTGGGTGGGTAGGGGTTGTTGGTTACTGGTTTCAACCAGTTTCCTGACAAGAAACAACTTCAGGCTTTATTTCAGCTAGCTCAAGTTTTGGGTATGACATCAGGGTGAGGAAGACATGGCAGCAACATAAGGTTCCTTGCTCACATCTGGGCAGTCAGGAAGCACAGATGAGTTCTAGGCGTCCAGGCCTGCCCCTACCTAGAACCCACCACTTCCAGCTAGGTTTTATCTCCTAAAGGTCCCTCAACTTCCCAAAACAGTGCCACCAGCTGGTGACTGAGTATTCAAATACATAAACCTGTGAGGAGCCATATCAGGATGGAACCCAGTACACAGCTGAATGAGTGGAAACTTGGGTCAGCCACTGGAGGCAGTGCTTTGACAGCCGAGTTAGACACCTGGGTCCACAAGGTGGCAGGAGAGAACGAAACCCTAGACAGTTGTTTCCTCTGACCTCCATGGGAGTGGTGTCCACTATCAGATTCTTTGTTTTGCTTTTTGGTTTTTTTGTTTAGTTGGTTGGTTGGGTTTTTGTTTTGTTTTGTTGTTGTAGTTGTTGTTTTTGTTTTTTGAGACAGGGCCTCTCTGTTAGCCTTGGCTGTCCTGGACTTGCTTTGTAGACCAGGCTGGCCTCAAACTCAAAGTGACCTCCCTCCTTCTGCCTCCTGAATACTGGGATTAAAGGCGTGCGCCACCACACCCGGCCTCATTCTTTGTCTATTAATAAATAAAAAGAAAACATAATGGCATTTGTGATGTTTGTAAATTTTTGGTAGGGAGTAAAAGTAAAAGTATTTTAAGTTGGTTGTTGGAGTTAGCCCCTTCCTCCCCCTCCTTTGCTTTGTCTGTCTGTCTTTCTTTCTTTTGTTTTTCAAGACAAGGTTTATCTGTAGCCCTGGCTGTCCTGAAACTCATTCTGTAGACCAGGCTAGCCTCAAACTCAAAAGACCTGCCTGCCTCTGCTTCCTAAGTGCTGCGATTGAAGGTGTGGGCCGCTGCCACCCAGCTAGATTTTCTTTTTTTAATGTTTTAAAATTACATTTCTTGAGAGAGAAGGGAGGAGGAGAGATCCTGTGGGGGACAGAGAGGACAGTTTGTAAGAGTTGATTCTCACTCATCCTGTGGGTCCCCAGGATCAAACTCAGGTTACCGGGCCTTTTCCTGTAGAGTCTTGTCACCTGTTACTTAGTTTTGAGAACCAAAGCAATGTTTTTTTTTAAACTAATTTTCTCTTCTGTTTTCCTATAAGAGGGATCATCATCTATCCCCCTTCTGTGATCCTATCAAAGATTTTTTTTTTTAAGATTTATTATTTATTTATTATCATGTATACAGTGCTCTGCCTGCATGTACACCTTCAGGCCAGAAGAGGGCATCAGATCACATTATAGATGGTTGTGAGCCACTATGTGGTTGCTGGGAATTGAACTCAGGACCTCTGGAAGAGCAGTCAGTGCCTTTAACCTCTGAGCCATCTCTCCAGCCCCCCTATCAAAGATTTTTAAACTCATAGTCTGCAGGATCAAGCTCCAAGCTGTGTGGAGTTCAGTAAAGCTTGTAAATGTGTTGGAATTGTGGTTGTTGGCTTCTTGTTTTAGCGGTACCTGTAGTACCTCATACTTTATTTATCAGGTCTTAGATTAGACACCAACTCAAATTGTTTGTCATCATTACAATGTCCAATTAAAACCTTTTTTTTTTTCCTTCCTTTTTTCAAGACAGGGTTTCTCTTGTGCTGTCCTGGACTTGCTTTGTACACCAGGGAATCCTTGAACTCACAGAGATCCTCCCTGAGTACCACGCCCGGCACAATAAGAACTATTTTGACAGTTCTACTTTGGAATTTTATTTTATGCATCTATGCATTTACTCTTTTTTAAGGATTGCCTCATTTTGTACCTCGGCTGGTCTTGAACTCACTGTGCAGAATACACAGAGCCCAGACTTGTGGCAGTCCTCCTCCTTCAGCCTCCCGAGATTGGGGCCACACGTGTGCCCTGCCGTTCCCAGTTTACCTCAGTGTGTTGGGATGTTTCACCGTTTGCACCACAACCACCACAAGAATCTGGCGCTCCTCAGGAAAGGTCACTGCTGTTCCTGTGTGAGTGAGACTAGCCAGAGCCTGTGCCACACAGCAGAGAGATCTTGTCATCCTAGGGTTATGTAATCAGGATATCACAGATAGATTAATAATTAGATTCTTTGGCCACATAGAGTGATTTTTCACAAATTCTGGCAGAATACTTTAATTAGAAACTGTATGTGCCACCACCTAAATGGCTATCTTAGTTTGACGTGGGTTTTCTGGCCCTGTTTCCAGTAGGTTCACCTCAGCAAATGTACTGAAATTCATTCAGACCTTCATCTCTTCAACAGCTCAGTAGAATGAACCTCTAAAGAGGCTGTTGAAGTTCTTGCAGATTAGAAACCCAGCCTCTTGTTATCGTAAATATTAGTACTTACCCTCTTAGCACTGTCACCTAGAGATCTCAGGTGAGTAGAAGGGAGCCAAGTGATTTAATAATTGCTTTAATTTGAGGAAAATCAAGTACTCATTTGGAAATTGTATATTTCTAATAAAAAACCCAGTAATTACTTTAATGACAACACAGTGTAAGGTTTATATCCTCAGCAATTAGGAAGACTATTTAAAGGCCGGGCGTGTGGCTCAGTGGCTGAGTGCTTGCCTGGTGTTCAGTGTATTTAGCAGTGAGTCTTCTACAGAAAAGCCACTCACAAGACAGATCAGTGTCACACTTGAACTGACACATAAAACTGTAGTATTTATCTTTCTGGATCTGGTTTATTTTATTCAGTAAGTGTCCTTGGGGCCCATCCATGTTGTCGCAAATGACAGGATTTTCTCTTTTCTTTTCTTTTCTTTTTTATTTTGTTTTCCTTTTGTTTAGATTTGATTTATTTTTTTGAGACAGGGTTTCTCTGTGTAGCCTTGGCTGTCCTGGACTCACTTTGTAGACCAGGCTGGCCTCGAATTTATAGCAATCCGCCTGCCTCTATCTCCCAAGTGCTGGGATTAAAGGCATCTGCGGATTTTCTTTCTTTCTTTCTTTCTTTCTTTCTTTCTTTCTTTCTTTCTTTCTTTTTTTTTTTAATTTTTTTTATTTAGGCTTAGTAATACTCCATTGCATGCGGTACCATTGATGCACATTTAGGTTCCGTTTGTGTTTTGACTGTTTTCTGTTTTAATTCTTTGGATGGATGTGTACATGGTATGTGTGTGCAGACCTACCTGCCACTGCATTCATGTGGAAGACAGGGCACCTTGATGAAGACGCCAGGCATCAAACTTGGCCAGACTTGCTTAAAATAACCTTTACTCACCAACCATCTCATCAGCCCATGTCTTGTCTGTTTTCCTTTTATTTTGAGACAGGGTTTCTCTGTGTTAGTCTTGCCTGTCCTGGAGTTGCTTTGTAGACCAGGCTGGCCTCGAGCTCACATTGATCCACTTGCCTCTGCCTCCAGAGTGCTAGCATTAAAGGCATGTGCCACTACGCCCTGGCCTGTCTTGTCTATTTTTAACTAGTGCTGCAAAGAACGTGGAAGTACGGAAATATCTTTCCACCCAGATTCCAGTTCTTAGAAGTGTACATCCAGGAGTATAACTGGATCAAATGACAATTGTAGTCAACTTTTATTAATCTATATACTGCTTATCATAGTAGCCAAACCAGCATAGTGTCTTATCACCAGTGTCAGCTGAGCATGGTACTTCATGTTTTTAATCCTGGTATTCGGAAGGCAAAGGCAGGAAACTTGTAGAGACAAGATTACACTTTGTGGTGTTTCCTTATGTAGCATGATGAAAATTATGCATGTTATAATTGATGGCTGTTTTGTGAGTCAGGTCCAGCAGTCAGAAGTCTACTTTTCAAAGATGCTCCTCCCCCTCTGAGTGGCGGAGGTAGCTGCTGGGGGCTAAACCCAGGGCCCTGTGCATGTTAAGTATACATACACTACCCTCTCCTCCCTCCCCCGCCCCCGGTGTGTGTGTGTGTGCGTACACACACCACTCTATTCCATTTAATCTGTAAAAGAAGCCAGGCTTGATGGCACCTGCCTGTGCATCCCCAGCACTTGGGAAGGCATAAGCAGGTGATCTCTGAGTTCGAGGCCAGCCTGGTCTCCAAAGCGAGTCCAGAACAGCCAAGGCTACACAGAGAAACTCTGTCTTGAAAAAAACAAAAGATGGCCGGGCGTGGTGGCACACGCCTTTAATCCCAGCACTCGGGAGGCAGAGGCAGGCGGATCGCTGTGGTCTACAAGTGAGTCCAGGATGGCCAAGGCTACACAGAGAAACCCTGTCTCGAAAAACCAAAAAAACAAAAGATTTCCTAGTCCTTGAGATCTGGAAGTTACCACGTTAAATCCGCCTTATGGGTCTGAATGTCTGAATTTGGAGCCTAAAACTAGGAGTTTATAAGCCAGGTGTTGTGGTGCATTCCTTTAATCCCAGCATTTGGAAGGCAGAGGCAGGTGGATCCCTGTGAGTTCGAGGACAGCCTGGTCTACAAAGGGAGTCCAGGACAGCCAAGATAGCATAGAGAAACCCTGTCTCAAAAAACACAAACAAACAAAACTAGGAGTTTCTGCTTAGTAATGTACGTTGAGGTTTAGATAGATTCTATGCCTTTCATATTCACAAGTGGCTGTTGTCTTCTTAGGAAGTGGTGGTTGGGTTTGTTTTTCATGTTGGTATGGAGAGTACAGGTAAATTAATGTTTCCTTGGGCTTTTGTAACTTCTCTGGAGGGAGTCCAGGGCATGGGGGCTGGAATTCGACTTTGGCTTTCTAGATTAGTTAACTAGTAAAATGCATTCATATCCCCCCAACTCCGGTGTCTTTGTGAGAGAATGGACATTGTACATGTGATAGTGTGTGCCCTCAGAGCTGGATAGCCTGGTGCTTATGAAACCACCCAATGTACGTGCTGGCAACTGAACTCAGATCCTTTGCAAGAGCAGTGTGTGTTCTTAACCACTGAGCCATGTCTGCAACCCACTAGTATAACTGGGGAGGGGGATTGGGAGGACTGGGTCCTACTATGTAGATCTGACTGTTTTAAAACTCACTATGTAGACCAAACTGGCCTCAGAAACTCAGAGATCGTCCTGCCTCTGCCTTCCAAGCGCTGGGAATAACGGTGTGAAACTATGCCCAGACACTTAGGCAGCTGCTTCTCTGGGTGAGTTCAAGGCCAGCCTGATCTACATAGTGAGTTCCAGTACAGCCAGGGCTACATAGTGAGACCACGTGGGGTGGGAGCAGTGGTAAAAATGTTCTTATTTCTATTGTCATTTCCACTGTGGACTTCGTTCCTCGTGTCTTAGCTGCCCACCTCACTCCCTGTTGGTGTTGCTTTATAGCACATGCCCAGACTAACTCTCCTTTCACCTCCTGAATGCTGGGGTTCCTGCCATGTCCCGCTATGCTTGGCTTCTGTGTCCTCTTAGAAGACACGTTTTCTCAGCACCCCATCGCTTATTTTTAACACCTTTTTACTTTAAATAACATTTCAACTGTGGGGCTGCTACAAACTGTAGATTAAAATCTTGATACAAGGGATGGGATAGCAATTGAGATCTTAATTTTTTAAATTAATTTTTAAAAAAAGATTAAAATATTTTTCTTCTTTTTTCGTGTGTGTGTGTGTGTGTGTGTGTGTGTGTGTGTGTGTGTGTGTTTGGTTTGGTTTGTGTAGCCTTGGCTGTCCTACACTCATTTTGTAGACTAGGCTGGCCTTGAACTCACAGCAATCCACCTGCCTCTGCTGGAATTAAAGGTGTGCACGACCATGCTCAGCAAGATTAAAATCTTAAAACTATTGTTCTATCATTTAGCTTCTGGACCTTAACATGTGAAGTTCATATGTGTTCCCTTTTCCTGAACTACAGCAAAGGGTCTAGTCCTCACATTTCCTTTCGGGATGAGGCCTTCTGTGTAAGAAAGAGAACTGCTGCTGTAAATGGAGATTTTCAATTAGGGTTTTTTATGTTAATTATAAGTTATTTGTCAAGTGGTGGTAGAATTATGTTGAATCTGTGTCTGGGTTTTTAAATGTTGTATCCCCCCCCCCCCCACACACACACAAAATATTTCGGACACTTATTTACATGTGTATCTTCCCTAAAGTTACATAAGTTGAAACTTTAGATTCTGTAGAAAAGGTATTATTAACTTGATGAGGCACCTCTTCATGACTAAAAATTAGAGCTGCCTTTTAATTGGGACAAATCCTAGCTGGCAGCTAAGCGCAAAGCTAATCACGTCCAGCACGTACCGCTAGTCTAGTCAGGACCCAGCGTGTTGCCGGCACGTAGGTGTTCCCTGTGCATGTGCATGCTCTTGATCTTTTGAGCAGTTCTTGGAAATGATAAGTAGTCGCTTTATGCTTAGAGGAAGGACAGAGAAAGTGAGTTCTTGGAGCCCTTGTCCTTAGCAGATTTACGTCCGATAGATAGCACGCCTATGGTAAGCAGCTTTGTACTATTCAGTCAGGCATAATTTTTAAGAAACCGTAGCTTGTAAAAAATGTTTTTACTAGTCGGACGTGGTGGCACACACCTTTAATCCCAGCACTCAGGAGGCAGAGACAGGCGGATCAATGTGAGTTCAAGGCCAGCCTGGTCTACAAAGAGAGTCCAGGACAGCCAAGGCTACACAGAAAAACCCTGTCTCAAAAAACAAAAAAACAAATCAAAACAAAAAAGACTTAGGAGTTCGAGGCCAGCCACAGCCACAAAGGTGTGTGAAGTCAGCCTGGGCTGGGCTGCATGGGATCCTCTCTTGGGACAACCAGTTTTTTGGAAGAGTATGGACAGTTAAATCTGCTTTTCTGTTTTCCTACTTAGAATTGGAATGGTTGCCATGCACATTGATTTCAGTTGATGTGTGGTTTTTTGTTTTGTTGTTTTTGGTTTTTTTGCTTGTTTTTGGTTTTTCGAGACAAGGTTTCTCTGCGAGTAGTCTTGTCTGTCTTGAACTCACTTTGTAGACCAAGCTGACCTCAAACTCAGAGATCCTCCTGCCTCTGCCTCCTGAGTGCTGGGATTAAAGGGGTACACCGCCACCAGCCATGTGGTTTATTTCATTGACAGAAATTTTGTTTTAGTTGCTTGGTTGTGAGAACTGGCCACTTTAGAGTACATGGTGTTTATTTTCCATAGAGTGTCACTGCCCAACACTGATAACAAGAGAGCCATTTAAAAAAATCACTTAGAAAAAAGTACAAAGAAGCCTTTGTTTCTTTGGAAACCAAACAGAAAAGTAAGAGTGACAGGTCCACTGGAGTTGTGCTGGTGACAGGTCTGTTTTTGTTTTTAATTTAATCCCCTTTAGGAGACAGGGTCTTTCTCTGTCCCATTCCCTGGCCTGAATCAACAAAACCCAGAAAGATATTTCCTTTCTACTCCGATTGTTAACGGGCTTGCAGTGAGTGGCTGTGTATCAAGGGCTGAGGAAACATATATGTGTTATTGCAGAAAAAGGATTTGCGGGGGCTGTCTTGTTGCTGACATTTTCCCCCACTTTATACCCTTCAGATACTAGATTTGCACTGCACCTCGGAATCCATCTACACCTAAAATGCCACCTGCAATTGGAGGACCAGTCGGATACACCCCCCCAGACGGAGGCTGGGGGTGGGCCGTGGTAGTTGGAGCTTTCATTTCTATCGGCTTCTCTTACGCGTTTCCCAAGTCCATCACTGTCTTCTTTAAAGAAATTGAAGTTATATTCAGCGCGACCACCAGTGAAGTGTCATGGATATCGTCCATCATGCTGGCCGTCATGTATGCCGGAGGTGAGTGCCCTCTGCTCTTTCAACTCACCCGAGGCAGCCAGAGTCTGCACAGTGTACTATCTTAGTCAGGTGCTCTGAAGTGTTGC
Source organism: Acomys russatus (assembly GCF_903995435.1). Classification (NCBI taxonomy): domain Eukaryota; kingdom Metazoa; phylum Chordata; class Mammalia; order Rodentia; family Muridae; genus Acomys; species Acomys russatus. The sequence continues at coordinate 7,769,653 of NC_067159.1, forward strand.
TTCCTGGCGGTTTGCATTGGAGCATGCTTCTCTTCCCCAATTACGCTGGCAGCTCTTTCCCCCTTCCTTCCACTGTGGGTTTGGAACAGGAATGAAAGTGTGAGGAGCTCAGGTATTAGCTGTGTTTTAAATAAAAGCTCTCGTAAAATGGTTGTGTGTAAACCTTGTTTCTTTCTCTTGCCCTCTGTCAGATACTTGGAAAGCAAACATTTGTAAATGTTGAGCTGTAAGATTTTACAAAGCTACTCAAATGTCTGGAATAGTATAGTTTAAAGTCTCAGGTAAAATCTATAATTTAAGGACTGGGCTTGCCCCACAAGCACCAAGAGGCAAAGACAACCGACACCCCTTTGGCTGGCACACACACCAAACGCTCGCCCTCACATGCGCGTGCACACTCACCAAAAGGTAGACGCTGATTAAAGTCTTCCCCTGCTCCTGTGAGAAACTTGAATTCTGTCTTTTTCTACCCCTTTCTTTTCTTTGGCACAGTGTGGAAGCAGTGTAGAAGGTAAACTGCTTGTTTAAAACAGTTTATTTTACCTGGAGACATCAAACCACAATTAAACACAAAAGTTAAACCTACCATAAAACTTGAGGCTGTTTAGTAGGACTTCTGGGGCAGAGTGTTTTTGTTTAGCCAGGTTGGCAGTGCTCCATGTTGTCTTGTGAGATATCTAGAAAGATATCTTTTTTGCTAAGAATTCGGTGTCTCGGGTTATACTTTTCATGTAGCTCTTTTAACAGCCAACACAAAGATTCTACGTTTCAAATGGTGAGTAACTTAGCCTTAGGCTACTAAGCTGGTAGCAGATTCAGAAGCATTTATTACGAAAGAGCGCATTCAGCTCTGGGCTGCATGTTGTGAGTGAGAACACTAATTCTCCTGTACTTTTTGATGTAATAAGCCCACGGACAGTACTGTGTAGTTGAAGTCATAATTGGGGGTTGGGGGGCTGAGACAGGGTTCCTTTGTGTAGCCCTGGCTGTCCTAGAACTATCTCAAATAGACCAGGCTGGCCTAGAATACAGAGATCCACCTGCCTCTGCCTCCTGAGTGCTAGGATTTTAGGCATGCACCAGCACCACCCAGCCCCCTTCCTCATTTTTAAAAAATACAGTTCTCATTACGTAGGCCTGGATGTCTTGGCATTTACAGACATCTCTTTGCCTCTGCCTTGGGATTAACGACCCATGTCACTATTATCTTCAACATTTTAAAAAATATTTATTATGTATGTATACAATGTTCTGCCTGCAAGTGTGACTGCCCACCAGATCTCATTAGAGATGGCTGTGAGCCTCCGTGTGGGTGCTGGGAATTGAACTCAGGACCTCTGAAGGAGCAGTCAGTGCTCTTAACCTCTGAGCCATCTCTCCAGCCCTTGTTTTCAACATGGGTCTCTGGACTATTTAAATATGGAGGTTTGGTTTGGTTTGGTTTTTTGTTTGCTTGGTGGTTGGTTGGTTTTTCAAGACAAGGTTTTTCTCTGTGTAGCCTTGGCTGTCCTGGACTTTGTAGACCAGACTGGCCTTGAATTCACAGAGATCTGCCTGCCTCTGCCTCCTGGAGTGCTAGGATTATAGGCTTAAATATGTCTTTAAGTAAGTTTCCAGAGCTAAATTATGCCACTATCTTTGTCTCTGTGTTTGTGGATTTGAGTATAGTGGCCACAGAGGGCAGAAGACAGCAATGGGCCTTCTGAAGTTGGAGGTGTAGACGGCTGTAAGCTGCCTGATATGGGTGCTGAGAACTGAACTCAGATCCTTTAAAAGAGCTGGCACGTGCTCTTGGCTGCTGAGCCATCTGCCTAGTCCCAGACATTATAGTTTCCAAGGGACAGTAATCTTTAGGATTTGGACTCTTAATTTGCCAGAATCTCCATAAACAGGTTTTGATTATGGTAGCCAAGAGAAATTGGTATAGACATCCAGAGGCCCAGCATGTTCTGCGTGTTTAAGCAGACTGCAAGCCAGAGTGTTGCTCTTGTGTTGTAGCTCTTAGCTGCGAGAGCTTGGGGAAAAGTCAGTGATTCCGAAGCATTAATTATACTTGATGCTTTCCTGTGGGGACGGTTCCTCCTTTGTCCTCACCCAGTTAATGAGTTAACTGACACTTTTCTCTAAGCTCATGTGACATTAGGCCCATTCATTAACCACCCAGTTCTGTTTTTAATGATAGGTAATTGAGGCCATTCTTTCCAAATAACACTTCCATCACTTTTACAACCATCAGTCCTTTTACCTGTGCACTCTTGTTTTTCATGTGTCTCTATGAAGCCCTGGCTGTCTTGTGACTTGCTGTGTCACAGAAGTCCTCCTGTCTCTGTCTCCCAAAGGCTGGGATTAATTAAAGATGTGAGGCACCACACATGGCCAAAGAAAAAAGGTCTTGTTGCCTTCGATTTGTTATTTCCTCTTTTAAGATTTCAAATATTATGAATTTTCTATCAGTGACTAGTTCTTTCATCCTATGCAAACTGTAAACTTAAGTTTTCAAGTGACCCGTGACCTCATGAAGTGGCTGTTTTCATTCATTAGGCCTCCAGTGGGGAACAGTTCTTTGTAGCCTGTGCCTTCTCGCTGCCTCACTTGGCAGAAGGGAAGATCTGTCCCTCAGGCCTCTTTCTTCATAAAGAAAGACAACTGAAAATAAATAAATAAGTAAATAAAAATAAAAAATAAAATAAAATAAAAAGAAAGACAGCTGATAAACTCATGAGGTTCTGATTAGTTATTTCCTAAAGATCTTGCCTCTCCATACTCTTGCTTTGGGCTGAATTGTAACATGATTTTTTTCTATCGTGTGAGGATGGGACCCAGAGCCTTGCTTATTTCCGGTCATCTGCTGTAACCAGGCAGGTTACAGTGTCCTGCATACAGTCACTGTTTCCTAAGCCCATGTCTATGAAGTGTGAAACTCAAGTGTCTTCATAATTCCAAATAAATGAAATATAATAGTTGATTTTATAATCAACAAAAACAGCTTTTCTTTTGTTGTTTACATAAGATAAGCAAAGCACTATCAGTGTGGCGAAGTCTGAGGAAGGCATGCCTCTCACAATGGCATAAAGTCCAATTATCAGGCTTATGAACCATGGGGGGTGGGCATCATTGGTTTTCACATTTGTTTTTTTCTTGTACAGTTTTGGGAATTTATACTACTACATTTCTGATTTCTCTTCTAGGTCCTATCAGCAGTATCCTGGTAAACAAATATGGCAGCCGTCCAGTAATGATTGCTGGTGGCTGCTTGTCTGGTTGTGGCTTGATCGCAGCTTCTTTCTGTAACACAGTGCAGGAACTTTACTTGTGCATTGGTGTCATTGGAGGTGAGTGGCTGCTGATTTGTTTTATATTTATTTATTGTCACTATTTGATCGTGCACTTGCCATTTTAGCTGCTGACTGAGTACTAGTGAGATAGCTCAGTGGATAGAGGAAAAGCCTGAGTTGTCCCCTGGACCCACACGGTGAAGGAATGAACCAGCTCCAGTAGGGCGGCCCTCCACTCTTCCACCATGGCATGGGCACACACAAGCACACAGTTGTTTTATTTAGAAGATAGGGTCCACTGTGTAGCCTTGGCTGGCCTGAAACTTGATATGTAAAGCAGGCTGGCTTCAAGCGCAGAATCACCTGCCTCTGCCTGCCCCTCCCCCGTGCTGGGGTTAAAAGGATTAACTACTGCCATATAAAATGTAGTTATTGCTGGTGTAATTAAGAGATAATTGCATCCTTTTAGGGAGAGACAGTGGTAGCAGGGCAGGGTGGTATACACCTTAAATCCCAATACTCTGAAGGCAGAGAGAGGCAGACAGTTCTCTGTGAGTCTGAGGCCAGCCTGGTCTACAGAGTGAGCTCCAGGACAGCTAGGGCTACAGAGAAAAGCAGAAAATGGAATGACAAGGTGCAGTGATTCACGGAAGGGTAGTCACTGGCTGTTCTGTCCTTACCTCTTGCCCAAGAGGAGCAGGCTTTGACTGGACTAGTACAGTGTGCTACCCAGGTGACACGTCTGAAGGTTAAAGGTACTCTTGATAAGCCTTTTCAAAGGATTCTTGTTTTGTTTTGTTTTGTTTTGTTTTGTTTCTTCTTCGAGACAGGGTTTCTGTGTGGCCTACTTTGTAGACCAGGCTGGCCTCGAGCTTACAGAGATCTGCCTGCTTCTGCTTTCTGAGTGCTGGCATTAAAGGCGTGTGCCACCATGCCCAGCTCTCATTTTTTATTTAGTCATCACATTAAGAAAATGAGCTGTTGACATTGAAATATATGGCCACTGTACAAACCTAACCCCCCCCCCTTTTTTTTTCTTATTTAAACCAAAAAACATTGTGTATACCTTGTCATCATTTCCTTTCAGTTAAACTGTATTATGAACAGCTGTTGCTGTCATTTCAGTATTTGAGGCAGAACAAAGTTTACCATGTCCCGCCAGCTTCAGGAACTGATCTGATTGGGGCAGTGAGGGAATGAAGAGGGAACAGTTACATACAGAGCAACACTGAGCTCAGACAGGCAGCTCTAGGAAGCTCAGCATGGCTACACAGTTGAACAAGGCAGGGATAATTGCATATAGCTGAATAGTCCTTGCTTGGGAAGTAATTTCAAAAATACTTCTTGGGGTGGAGAGAGAGCTCAGAGGTTAAGAGCACTGAGCACTGGCTGCTCTTCCAGAGGTCCTGAGTTCAAGTCCCAGCAACCACATGGTGGCTCACAACCATCTATAAAGTGATCTGATGCCCTCTTTCTGGCATGCAGATGTACACACAGAGCATTCATATGCATTAAATAAAAATTTTTTAAAAAGATGCTTCTCTTTATGACCGTGTGTTATCTCTGCTCCTTTCCCTAGGTCTTGGGCTCGCTTTTAACTTGAACCCAGCTCTGACCATGATTGGCAAGTATTTCTACAAGAAGCGACCATTGGCCAATGGACTGGCCATGGCAGGGAGCCCCGTGTTCCTCTCTACCCTGGCTCCACTTAATCAGGCTTTCTTTGGTATTTTTGGCTGGAGAGGAAGTTTCCTAATTCTTGGGGGCCTCCTGTTAAACTGTTGTGTAGCTGGGTCCCTGATGCGACCAATAGGGCCCACACCAGGCAAGGTAGAAAAACTGAAGTCTAAAGAATCTCTTCAGGAGTCTGGAAAGTCTGATGCAAACACAGATCTCATCGGAGGAAATCCCAAAGAAGAAAAGCGATCGGTCTTACAAACAATTAATAAATTCCTAGACTTGTCCCTGTTTGCCCACAGGGGCTTTTTGCTGTACCTGTCTGGCAATGTGGTCATGTTTTTTGGACTCTTTACCCCTTTGGTCTTTCTTAGTAACTATGGTAAGAGTCAGCATTTTTCCAGTGAGAAGTCAGCCTTCCTCCTTTCCATTCTGGCTTTCGTTGATATGGTAGCCAGACCTTCCATGGGACTTGCAGCCAACACCAAGTGGATCAGACCTCGGATCCAGTACTTCTTTGCTGCTTCTGTGATTGCGAATGGAGTGTGCCATTTGCTAGCGCCTTTGTCTACAAGCTACGTTGGATTCTGTATCTACGCCGGCGTCTTTGGGTTTGCCTTTGGTTGGCTCAGCTCCGTATTATTTGAAACATTGATGGACCTCGTTGGACCCCAGAGGTTCTCCAGTGCTGTGGGCTTGGTGACCATTGTGGAATGCTGTCCTGTCCTCCTAGGGCCACCACTTTTAGGTATAGTATATCTCCCTACATTTTCCATTCTGATCTGTGGAGAACACAGCTTTACCTTTAAAGCACAAATGGAGATTGCATTTTAGTGATAGGGTACCAGGCACATGCAGAACTCCTTCATAAGGTCAAAGGTCCTAACCACTGTGTGTATCTAGGATCTTGCAAAGCTTGTTTTAGTAAAAGTCTCAAAAGTCAAGCACTTCAGAAGGTGAGACAGTTTGGCTCAGTTATATTAGTTTGTGAGTCATTATATAATTTGAGAGCTTGGGTTACTAAACTCTTTTTGTTTGCTTGCTTGGGTTTTTGGTTTTTTGTTTGTTTGGTTTTTCTTGTTTTCTTTTTTTAGAAACTTTTTAAAAAAGATTTATTATTATGTATACAGTGCTCTATCTGCATGTACACCTACAGGCCAGAAGAGGGCATCAGATCACATTGTAGACGGTTGTGAGCCACCATGTGGTTGCTAGGAATTGAACTCAGGACTTGGGATAGTAGTCTGTCCCAAGACATCTCCAATCCCTGGTTTCAGGGTTTTTTTAGTTTAGTTTTGTTTTTGTTTTTGTTTTTTTGTTGTTTGTTTTTTGGGTTTGTTTTTTGTTTTGGTGTGTAGTTTGTTTTTTTGGGTTTGTTTTTGTTTTTGGGTTTTTGTTTGTTTGTTTGTTTGTTCGTTTTTTGTTGTTGTTTTGGTTTTTTTTTTTTGTTGTTGTTGTTGTTGTTTTTTAAGACCGGGTTTCTCTGTGTAGTCTTGGCTGTCCTGGACTCACATTGTAGATCAGGTTGGCCTTGAACTCAAAGATCCACCTGCCTCTGCCTCCCTGGGTGCTGGGATTACAGGCGTGTGCCACCACTGACCAGCATCATCTCCCACTCTTTCTAACCCCTTTATCATGTCTTCCACCCTTTACAAACTCCTGTCTTGATTCAGTGTCCCATTCTGTAATGTGGCTTCCAAGGTTCTGTAGAGCTTGGCCTGCCCTGTCTTTCCAACCTTTTTTCCTACCATGGCCTCTTAACCCTTGCTCTCCTGCTCACACCCCTGTGCCTTTGCGCGGTCTGTTCGACCCGCATCATCTCCTCCCTCTTGTCTTTGACTAGTCATCTTCCTGCTGTCACAGTGCTAGTGATGCTTCAAAAGCAGCCGCAGTTGGGGGCTGGAGAGATGGCTCAGAGGTTAAGAGCACAGCCTACTCTTCCGAAGGTCCTGAGTTCAATTCCCAGCAACCACATGGTGGCTCACAACCATCTATAATGAGATCTGGTGCCCTCTTCTGGTTTGCAGACATACATGCAATAAATAAATATTTTTTAAAAAAGCAGCAGCAGCACTCCTCCCCCACTCACTAGTCTCCACCCTCGCTGTAGCAGCTGTCAGTTTGTGTAATGGCCATGTGGAGTCCCGTTTACACTGTTCAGGTGATGTCATTACCATCAGACAACACAAGCTTTTGGGAGAGGGATGAGCCATTTTCCAAATTAATTCATTTGGTGTCAAATAATAGACTTCCTCTGCCGCACAGAGGTGGGAGGTACAGGCCCCAACTCAGACCGCTGTGTTCCCTTACTAGCCTATGACCTTGAAGAAGTTACTTAATGTTCTGGAAGATACATTACGTATTTGGTGCAGACCATGTGCTGTTGGCCATGGGGCAAGTGTTCTCCGGAAGTGCTGATAAGGAGCTTTGGCCTTGGTGACTAGAGTAGATCTGTCTGGCCTTGGACACTCTCAAGTTTCCTTTGAATTACCGTCTTTCCCATTGTGTAGTTAGAGAAGGGATTATGGTCTCTGACCTTTATCATTGAGATTTGCCAGGAGGCAATTGTTTTCAATGTGAAAATAGAAAAAAGAAGGCCAGTCAAAATCAGAGACACTATAAACAGGACATTTAGCAGTTCATTTCTATACTAGTGTGTCATTCATGGGCTCTTTGATGGCTAGTTTGGCATCTTTCTGAGCAGATCTTTTCACTTTGGGAGAGGTGTCCTTGTGTGTTCTTACCTACACAGCCTTGTTTTCTGCATCTTCAGGCCGCCTCAATGACATATATGGAGAGTACAAATACACATACTGGGCCTGTGGCGTGATCCTCATCATCGCAGGCGTCTATCTCTTCATTGGCATGGGCATCAACTACCGACTTGTGGCCAAAGAACAGAAAGCAGAGGAGAAGCAAAAAAGGGAAGGCAAAGAAGACGAGAACACAGATGTTGATGAGAAGCCAACGGAGGCAACCAAAGCAGCACAGTCGCCACCGCAGCAGAGTAGCCCCGGAGACCCCGCAGAGGAGGAGAGTCCTGTCTGACCTGGGCAGCGTGACCAGAGCAGTGTGTGTGACCCAAGACATCGAAACCATCCTGCTGGCCTCTAGTCTACCAGTGGTGCTCAATGCAGACAGTGGACATTGTGTGAAAAATCTACCAGGTGTTCATTGGTGGAATTTTTTTTTTCACTCCTTACCAATCCCTGAATTTAAAATATACTATGCTTTAGGTAGGGAGTGGTTGGCAAAGGATATGGGAAAGAAGTAGGGATTTTGTTTTGTTTTGTTTTGTTTTGTTTTAATCTTAGCTTTCAACAGTGTCATGAAGATTATAATATGTGCCTTATTAAGTTTTAGTTTTTAGAACTCTTTAGAGAGCCTTAACTTTTAAAACCATTCTGCTAAATTCATCTATTTTAAATGTCATTTTAAAACAAAAGATAACAACTAGCTTGCTTGAGGTAACTCTAACCTTAATCTTGTTTTGTTGTTTATAATGCTCTGTCAGACATTGTTACTGGAACATTTATGAGTAGAAATATTGGTTAAAAGTAGGTTCATAAAATACTGACTAAGCATTTTTCCAGCATCATAGTTGGCCTGGGGTATGTGCCTGTTAGGTATAGATTTACGGAATTTAGCACATAAAATTCTGGAAACATGTTGGCTGTTCCAGCCACAGTCAGTCTGTCACCTGCTGGGTTCCTCTTCTCAGGTGCTTGCTCCAGGCCTAGTACTAGTGTTGCCACTAAATTGCCACCTTTGCAGAGACACTAAGCAGTCAGGGGTCATTGGCCATTTTTTTTTAATCAACTGCAAAGCCAGGCATGGTGGTGCACGCCTTTAATCCCAGCACATGGGAGGCAGAAGCAGGCGAATCGCTGTGAGTTCGAGGCCAGCCTGGTCTACAAAGCGAGTCCAGAACAGCCAAGGCTACACAGAAACCCCCGTCTCAAAAAAAACTGAAAAGAAAATTTAATTAATTAAATCAACTGCAAAAAAGTATTAAAATCTACAAAACCGTTCTTCACCACATCTAATTTCATGTAGATAGGTATTTCAAGCGTCAGCTGAATTCAGTTTAGGTTTTCCCGACACCCTAGTGTTAGTGTGAGGAGACTGTGAGTGTGTGTGGCTTTCGGGTCTTGGTCCTGAGGAGTGCAGCCAGGGCCATGAGCATGCTAACAAGTGCATGCTGTGCCAAGGAGCCGCATCCCACCAGCAGCCTGGAGTCCTCCTCCTCAACCCCTGAAACCTTTTCTCTTGATTTTTTATAGTTCCATTTATATTCTAGTTTAGAGCTGTACGTGAGATATTCAGTACGGACAGAATGTGTGTGCTATTTGTTTTTTTCTACATTGTTTTTCAGTATTTGCGAAACCGAGAGGGCCAGAGTTTGGCCCCAGGGAAGCCAATAAAGATAAAAAAGAGGAGTTTGCTCAGTGCTGTGGGCTTCAGGAAGTACCCGCCTCCTTGCCACACACACCAAGGCTTAGCGCACTATCTATCATGCTTACAACTGTGTGACGTAGTCTGACCTCCACAACCCTTACCTGCCATGTAGAGAGTGGATCCAGCCTAAGGGGAGGGGGAAAGATGACCAGATTGGAATTGTATTTTTTTTAACCCGATGTCCTCGAAATAGAGGCAGAAAAGATAAGATAGATGAGACTGAATTGTACTCAATGCATTTAAAATACCATTGTAATTAACAGGGTGAAAATATAGATTAAAACCTTGTGTAAGAAGCTGACTTTTTCCAAATAAAACATTTATTTTATTTTTAGAAAACAGTCTTCCACGTGCTTATTTGTGAGGCATAGCGTGTCTTCACTTTTCGTAATTTTTGTTTTTGCCTTTCTAATATTGAATCATCAGTTTATATGCCATGTGCATATGTTTATTTTGGTTTTGGTTCCTTCTTCTTCTTCTTCCTCCTCCTCCTCCTCCTCCTTCTTCTTCTTTCTTCTTCTTCATTTGAGACAAGCAGGGGAGGATTTTAAAACTCGAACTGCTATGACCTGATGCAGTCAGCCTTAAGACGGAAAACTCCTTGCAGTAAGAATGTAGTGCTGTGGTGGGAGTGCAGAGAGGAAACCTTGAATGGCGGCATCACCGCAGGTCGGACTCTGCCTTTTCTGTGAAGCCATGGGGAACCTCTGCGAACTTCTCCATAAAAATAAAGGTTTCTGTCAGTGATGGAATTTGGGGTGGTGTGTAAAGGATTCCCGTCCCATCTCGGGAGCTAAAGCTATGCTTGGCAGTCAGGTGCCCCGTGCTCACGGGTGAGCCCCAGGCTTTATGATGCGGGTTCACCGTCACCCTTCAGAAGGAAGGCCTCTGAGTTCCTAGTCAACCCAAAGCTGCCCTGAGACTGGAACTAAACTTCTTGCTAACTGCTCGGCCCTGGTGCTTTCACACTAAGGAGGATTGGGTCCAGCAACGGCTCTGTCGTCACTGGGTTATAGTCACAGTCCATGGAATTCACAGAAGATCAGGGTTAGAAAAGTCCATGTGACACGGAGCACAGGCCTCGGTCCCTTCCTCATTCCCCGAGTACTGTCCTGTTGGCTGGGCTGTGAGTGAGTACAAGTGTGAGCCATCACATGCACTGGAAGGAAATTTATTTAAGAAGCTGATAGGCTGGACAGTTTTAAATCACTAAATTGTATTTTGTTGGTTTGTTTGTTTTGAGACAAGGTCTCTCTGTGTAGCCTTGACTATCCTAGACTCGCTTTGTAGAACAGGCTGGCCTCGAACTCACAGTGATCCGCCTGCCTCTGCCTCCCAAATGCTGGGATTAAAGGCGTGCGCCACCACCGCCTGGCTTAAATCACTAAATTGTAAACCACACTGATGAGGATCATGTCAGGTCAAGTCTTTTGGAAATTGAGAACATCTTTACCACCTGAGATGAATAGTTTTCACAAAATAGCATTTTTGAGTTTTGGTTTGATTTATTGTTGTTGTTTTGTTTTTAAAGTAGGATCATTTTTCACCTTTCCTCCCTCAAACCCCTCCCATGTACATCCTGTTCTCATTCAAATTCCTGGCCTCTTTATAATTTTTTTAGTGTGAACATGTGGTCCTAAATAATATAAAAAATCAAGCTGCTCAGCCCTCAAGTTACCCGTGTATATACGTTTTTAGGGCTGACCAGTTGGTACTGAATGACCAGGTGTTGTGCTTTTCCCAGACCTCCTTCCACATTGGCACACCTGGTGGTGGGTGTCCTCACTCATGCGCAGTAGAGGCGGTCTCACTAGGTAGACCAGGCTGGCCTGGAACTCAGACCCGCCTGCCTCTGCCTCCCAAGTGCTGGCATTAGAGGCAGACACCATCTTATAGTGAATTTCAATAACAGACTGACTAGGTATTGGTTGAATGGGGTTTTTGTGTGTGTGTATGTATTGTGGTTTTTTGGTTTTGTTTTTCGAGACATGGTTTCTCTGTGTAGCCTTGGCTGTCCTGGACTCACTTAGTAGACCAGGCTGGCCTCCAACTCAGAGATCTGCCTGCTGGGACTACAGGTGTGCGCGTCCACGCCTGGCTTTGGTTGAGTGTTTACCTGAAAACCTGAATGTCTTGAGTTGCACCCTCCCTAGCACATAGTTTACAGTATAGCAAATCAGGCCCAGTGCCTGGAAGCCATGAAGAAAGAAGTTAATGATAGACTTGGCTAACCAAATGATGTTTGAGTACTTGATGGGAAATGACAGCCCAAGCTTGCCTGGCCTGAGGCCAGGTTGTGTATCTGGGCTAGAGTGATGGGGAGGAGGTAGTTTGGGTACATGGGTCTCTGTGGCCTGGAGGTCATGGAGCTCTGTGTAGGTCAGGCTGGCCTTAAATTCACATACGCCTACCTGCCTTTGCTTCTCGCCTTTTGGGATGAACAGCTTTGCCCAAGGCTTTTTAGATACGTCACCATTTACTTCAAGTGTGCAAATAATAGCATGTGTGAGTATAGAATATGGAGGTTGGTTTGTTTTTGCCGTTTGGGTTTGAGTAGGTAATGTGTGTGGTGTGTTTACTTATGTGAAATCTGGAAAATTGAACTCAAGGGTTCTTTCTCACCAAGCTCTCTTAAAGTGAGCCCCAGCACACGTCTTTAATCCCAATATTCAGGGAGGCAGAGACAGGTGGCTTCCTGTGAGTTTGAGGCCAGCCTAGTCTACAAAGTGAGTCCAAGACAGCCAAGGATATACAGCCAAGGGGGGGGGTGACCATGTCTCAAAAGATGGGCGGGGGTGGATATAAGGAGTGACTGACTTCAGTTAAAAAGTTTTCTGTCCTTGGCCAAATCCTTAAGTCTAGATTCAAAGATGAAAGAATTTTTTTCTCACTATAATGGTTTATTCACCTTTTTTTGGCAGTACAGGAAGTAGAATCCAGAGCCTTGCGCTTGCAGGACAAGTATTCCACCACAACTGTGTCTCTCCAGCCAGTGAGGGGATTGTTTGGTTTGGTTTTGGCTTGTTTTAATCTAATTCTACCCCACCACCATGCTGTATTTATTTTGTTTTCCATATAATTAATTTTGTTACTGTGATGTGTTAGGGAGTTGGGCCCAGAGAACGTTCTATGCCCATGTACTACCACTTAGTCCTGATCCTGGCCCTAAAAGAAAAAACGCAATACAGCCTTGGCTTTCAAGGGGGATTAAAAAAAAGAAAACCCTTATGCTCTTGTAATAGACAGTTGTATGCTCCTGTTGTCTCCTGGGCAGATGCAGTCAGAGTTGAGTGTGAAGGGCAAGAAGATGAGAAGTTGGAAGTCAGGGGAGCCGACACCCCACTTCTGGACTCCGAGGGCACTTGTACTTACAATGTAATTTAAAATGCTAAGTCCCAGCACAGGCAGAGGCAAACTCATCTCAGTTTGAGGCCAGCCTGGTCGACAGAGTGAGTTCCAGGACAGCCAGAGCTACACAGAGAAACCCTATATTCAAAACAAAACAAAAAAGCTGGAGGTCAACTTAGGCTTTCTTTTTCTTTTTCTTTTTTTTTTAATGGCATTTAGGATTGGAACCAGGGCCCTAACTAGGCAAAATCATCTGTGACCCTTTTTTTTTTTTTTTTTTTTTTTTTTTTTTGGCTCCTGAAATAGGCTGACCTTGAAGTCCATACCCTGGCTAGTCAGGTTATTTTCCTCCTCCGAGAATTGTAGTCTGGGAAAAATGGAGGTGACCATATGTAAGTCAGGACAGAACATTAGTGGGACTGGATGAGAGCCATGGAGTGCATTAATCCGCCTCTTTCCTGTAGGCAGAGGTCCTGGCGGCTGCGTTCCTATAGTTCCCTTCTGAGCGGCTAGCCCCAGGTGAATGATTAACTCAGGCAGCCAAGGCTCAGGGCTCACCACAGGGCTGTGTGGAGCATTTCTAGCCTGAGACCAGAGTCGGAAATAACCACTAATGACACAAAAGGGTAGGGCTGAGAATAGCTCAGTCACTGATAGAGCCGCATAGCTCGCATGCAGTAGGCAGCAGGCCCGCTCCCCAGAACGAACAAAAATAGCTGTCTTCCCAGGTATCCCGCAGCCTCTCCTGCCTCTTTTTTCCTAATTGTGTGAGGACCTCATGTATCCCAGGCTGGTGACCTCAAACTCAACTGCGGAGTTGAGGCAAACCTTGGATTTCAGATCCTCCTATCTCTAATCCCTGCTGGGATCATAGGCGTTTGTCGGATCCGGGTTAAGTAGTGCTGGGAATTGAACCCAGAACCTGAGAGGTGCTGGGTAAGCATGCTACCAACTGAGCTCCATCTGCCCCCAAAGTGCTGTGGAGCAGTCACCTTTACTAACAGGACATTGCTGTCCTCATTGCTGTGAAGACTGTGAAAGCAGCCTGCATACCAATAAGCATACACCAGGCATGCCTCGACTTAATCCAGCAGAGATTTTTGTCAGTTTGAGGACAGGAGGCTGCAGAATATAATAGTTGGCAAAGTGCTTGCCTCATAAATAGGACAAGACTTGAGCCCCAGAACACATTAACTGGTCTGTTCTTAATCCCCAGTACCTACCTGGGAGACAGAGACAGAGAATCCCTGGCCTTCCTACCCAGTCTAGCCTAGTTGGTGAGGCCAATGAGAGAGAGGCCCTATCTCAAGGGAAGGAGACTGGCTTCCTGAGGATGACGCTGGAGGTGTCCTCTGGTACCCTTGGGCATATGGATTCCCCATTCACAAAGCATACTCACTTTAAAAAAAAAAAAAAAAAAAAAAAGCCGGGCAGTGGTGGTGCCTTTGATCCCAGCACTTGGGAGGCAAATGTAGGTGGATCTCTGAGTTCCTGGCTCCAGGGCAGCCAGGGCTTCACAGAGAAACCCTGATTTTTAACAATTAGACTTTATTATACAACCCAGCTATCTTACACAAGAGGGAAAAAAGGTTAAAGGGAAGTAAGAGTAAACCTTCTAGTGTCTGTTTCACGGGACGGATCCCTAGGTGTCTCTGGCCTGCGCACTGGTCCAGCCTGTGCGTTGGTCATCTCCCCACGTGCGCTCCAAAACCTACAGCCTCCTCCTGTCCTCGTCCTCTCTGCCTCCTTGCCTCTGTGTCTCTTGCGCAAGGGCGGGTCTCTTTTTAGGATCCCCCCTCCCATCGATGTTTGATTAGAAACACAATCACCGTCCATATCCTGAATTCCGGACCCAGGATGGTTCCTCCCAGGCTTCAATAATGTCCATCTCAGTGGAGTACCAGTGGTGTTTCCAAGCAGCGTAGCCCGAGGCAAGCCCCGCCTAGACTGCCTTTACCTGAGATATTGTCTACAATCCTTCTGCACATGTCATCTGGGCATGGTGGCGCATGCCTGTAATCTTAGCAGAGGCAGGTGGATCGTTGTGAGTTCAAAGCCAGCCTGGTCTGCAAAAGAGAGTCCAGAACAGCCTAGGCTACACAGGGAAACCCTGTCTCCAAAAACCAAAACAAAGAAAAATCCACATCAAAGTCAGTGGTGTAATCCCAGCATTCAGGAGGCAGAGGTTTGGGAGTGTTGGGGGTGTCACTGTGAGTTCAAAACCAGCCTGGTCTACAAAGCAAGTCCAGGATAGCCAAGGCTATATAGTTCTCTGTCTCAAAAAAACAGAAAAAAGAGAGAGAAAAGTCCATGCCAATCTGAATGTATTTGAATATTCTGCAGTGCAGTGTAGCAAATTAGTAGTCAGGACCCCCTAGAAACAGTGAATAAAGATCAGGTGTAAACAGACCAGGTGTGGTGGCACACACCTTTAATCCCAGCAATTGGGAGGCAGAGGCAGGCAGATTGCTGTGAGTTCAAGGCCATCCTGGTCTACAAAATCGAGTCCAGGACAGTCAAGGCTACACAGAGAGACCCTGTCTCAGGGGAAAAAAAAAAAGAAAAGACCAGCTGTAAGGGCGGAGCTCATCAGTTAACAAAGGTTTTTCAGCCTGCATCCTGGCCAAGCATCAGTGTAAAGGCTGAAGGTTGTACCAGACGGAGGTTCTGGAAATAAACAGGAACAACAGGGGGGCAAATCCTGCTGACCCAAAGGGCCAATCTCAAGCAGCCCACCCAAAATGAATGAGGTGACTTCTGTTCCCCAGCAATGCATGGTCTTGTTTGTGATCCTTTCCCTGGGCTTTGAAATTCATAATGTGACTGTTTTGTATCTGTGGATTTCCTTTGCTAATATGCTTTACTGATTCCAGAATTAAAATTTAGCATTTCCTGAGCCTGTGCTGGCCAGATCCCAAGAGGAAATGGCTAGAAGCCATTAAGAGGGCTGGGGGTGGGGAGGGAGGACTAGACTAGAGATTAACAGTCACCTGGTGTGCAGACTGCATGTGCATAATTATTAAGAAGAGGCTTGTGATTGTGTGGCTCTTGGTTTTTCTGCCCTCTCTCATTCCTTCTTAAGGCCTGAGTGCGTTGACCAAAGCTCTGTGTGGGCTTTTTAGGATGGGAGCTATGTAGATGAGAGATCACATTTTCTCCACTTAAATTCCAAGTACTACACCAGCAGGCGGGCTCAGGAGGTGAAGGTGCTTTCCACTAAAGCTGACAACCTGAACTCCAGAAGCCACGTGGGTAGGACAGAACGGGCTGCCACAAGCTCTCCCTGACCTCCACGTGTCACACACACACAATAATAAATAGATATAAATTTGCAAAATCAAGTTCTTTGGTTTGGTTTGGAGATGGGGTTTCTCTGTGTAACGGCCCTGACTATCTTGGAACTCGCTCTGTAGACCATGCTGGCCTCAAATTCAAGGACATTCGCCTGCCTCTGCCTCCCGAGTGCTGGGATTAAAGGCGTGCGCCACCACCACCCAGCTTCAAAAATATAAAAAAATTTTTAGATGAAAGGATTTTTAAAATTTATTTTTACTTTATGTGCACGTGGTTTTGCCCGCATGTGACAGTGCCAGATCTTGAAGCCACCGTTGTGAGCTGCCATGTGGGTGCTGGAAATTGAACCCAGGTCCTTTGGAAGAGCAGTCAGTGCTCTTTAAGTGCTGAGACATTTCTCCAGCCCCCCAAAATTAAATTCTTAATCCTTAAACTTTGGGGAGGGGGGCTGAGTTCAAGGCCAGCCAGAGTTAGAAAGTGAAACACTGTCTCTAAAAAAAAAAATTTCAGTACTATTTTGTTTCTCAATTAGTAAGGGTGAGTCAACAGGCCTGCTGCAGAAGAGGCACTTTTTAGGACATGTGTGTTCAGCCTTATCTCCACTTAACTCTCCCCACACACCTATCACCTTCCAGGTCTGGAACTCCATCCCCGCCCGACCTCTCCCTGCAGTTGGCTTGGTTTCTAATAACCTCCCGAGTCCTCTCTCTAACTCTGTACTTCGTATCTCATTCCAACACCATCACCAAATGACTTTTCTAAAAGGGCCAAATTTCTCAGCATTGTTACTTTAAATTAAAAAAAAAAAAAGGCCTATCCAACTTTTATAACTCGAAACAAAAGCAATAAAGATAAAAATAATAAAAGCCATGCCATTCCTCTACCTAAATAAAAACCCTACTGCTTGAGGATAAAGTCCAAATGACTTGGCCTGATCCACAGGGCCCCTCCCTGATAGATAGCTCCTGTCCACCCATGCATCTTCCCTCTGGTCAGTTAGCCTGCGCCTGTTCTCCACCCCAGCTGCCAGGTCCCAGGAGACCTGTTCCAGGAAACTCTGCCCTCTAGACAAACCACCTTCAGTTCATCCCTTGCTAGTGCTGCGAGGTGAATTGCCAGTTTGGTTTTCTGGGTCCCAACACACTGCTTGAGGTGAGGAATAAGGAACAGCACGCAAAATGAGAGTGGCCTTTTGATTTTAGGGTCTAAGGATGCCTCTGCAGGAGGCAGCAAGCTGTAGAGAAAAGGCAGGAGAAAGGCTTCCCCAGCAATATGAGTGCGTGCGGACAAGTGGTGAAAGTGATAGGCAAACCTGCCACTCACTATGCAGCCGGCCCTGGGCTAGCCCACTCCCTGCCACTCACACTATGCGGCCAGCCCTGGGCTAGCCTAGTCTCTGTTCTCTAGCAGTTTTCAGTCTGTTGGGAGCAATAAAAGGAAATGCGGGCAACACTGGATGAGGAGGACCGTAAAATCCACAGGCCAAATTTAGTAAGCAGGAGAGAGCAGTGAACAGATCGGTGGGTCACCGGTGGGCTCAAGGGCTGCAGCATATGAAAAATGGACAGGCGGGTGGTGGTGGTGCGCACTTGTAATTCCAGTACTTGGGAGGCAGAGGCAGAAGGGGCCAGTCTAGACTACAAATTTAAAAATTGAGAGAGAGAGAGAGAAAGAGAGAGAGAGAGAGATGGATGGGCTATATTTATGTATGGTCACACTCTGCACAAAATACCTTTGTGACCAAGTATGTGGAGTTAACCCTGACACCAACTTGAGAATCCAGCTCCACAATGCACCCCATTTCAGGGGTTAGCTGTAAATAGTAGTCTTCCAAGTTAATCTCAACTTCTCTGACTTGGAGAGAGAGCTGCAAGACAGTAAGTGCTAGCTGGGCGGTGGTGGCGCACGCCTTTAATCCCAGCACTCGGGGAGGCAGAGGCAGGCGGATCGCTGTGAGTTAGAGGCCAGCCTGGTCTACAAAGGCTACATCTAAGGCTACACAGAGAAACCCTGTCTCAAAAAACAAACAAGCAAGCAAAAAGACAGTAAGCGCTCCCAAGATGGACAATGGGACACCTGTTTTTGGTTGTGAGGAAGCTTCTTTAAAAAAAAAAAAAAAAAAAAAAAAGATCTAAGATTTCAAAAACAAAACAAAATAAAAAAACGAGACCGCCTCCAAAAGGTAAATGAAAAGTGTATTACAACGTTGAATGTGCCCAGTTAACCTTCTCACCCTAACCTGCCCCCTCAAAGAAGCCACTAATGGAGCTGTAGCTCCAGTCTGCTCTGCAGTCCACCCTAGGGAGGGGAGGGGAAGAGCTCCCTGAGGAGAGACGGAGTAGGAAGCAGGCCCAGTGCTCCTGGAGACGCGTGTGGTGTTACTCACAGGTGGGTCACTCACCTAGAATGCATGAGGACAAGGATTAAATTTTAAAAAGTCCTCAGATCAACTATGTTTGCTTCCTTTGTTTGTTTGTTTGTTTGTTTTTGGTTTTGGTTTTTTTGTTTTTTGGTTTTTGGTTTTTTTGAGAAAGGGTTTCTCTGTATAGCCTTGGCTGTCCTAGATTCGCTTTGTAGACCAGGCTGGCCTCGAACTCACAGCGATCCGCCTGCCTCTGCCTCCCGAGTGCTGGGATTACAGCTGTGTGCCACCACTGCCCAGCTCTATATACATGTGTTTTTCAAGACAGGGTTTCTCTGTAGACCAGGTTGGCCTGGAACTCACACAGATCCACCTGCCTCTGGCTCCCCAGTGCTGGGATTAAAGGCCTGTGCCACCACGCCCTGCTAGACTGAAAGTGTTTTATTCTTCCCTCCTCTCCTCCTTTCTTCATTCTAGGGGTGGAGGCCAGTGACTTTGTCTCATCCCAGCCCCTAGTCACATGTCTACTCTGGGCATAGAGAGCGTTGTGACCTGGCTGGGCATGTGGCTCATTGATAGAGTGCATGAGCAGCGCTAATAAAGAGCTCAGTTTGAGCCCCAGCACTGCACAAACGCAGGTACAGTGGTGCACACCTGCTACCCAACTCCTAAGAGGAAATGGGAGGGTCATCTTTGGCTAAACACCAATGCATGTAAAATAAAAATAAATGTTTTTAAAATTATTTATTTATTTAATGTATATGAGTACTCTGCCTGCATGTACACCTGCATGGCAGAAGAGAGCATCAGATCGCACTGTACATGGTGTGGTTGCCGGTTGCCGGGAATTGAACTCAGGACCTCTGGAAGAGCAGACACTGCTCTAGGGTTTCTCTCTGTAGCCTTGCCTGTCCTGGACTAGCTTTGTAGACCAGGCTGTCCTTGAACCCACAGAGATCTGCCTGCCTCTGCCTCCCAGAGTGCTGGGATTACATGTGTTTATCAATTTCTTATAATCAAATACTATCTATCTCTCATCTTTGTGTTCAAGGAAGGCCTGAGCATTTTGTGTTCAGGGCGTGAGGGCCTGACACTCCTGTAACCTGGAGTTCCTCATGAGTGTCAAACATACAGCTAGCAACTGTTCCTAGGAGCTTGCACTCAGGGCCAACCGATCAGAACCACAGGTCACCATGACCGGAACATACAAAAAAAAAAAAAAAAAAAAAAAAAAAAATCCCTCCTGCAGTTTGGCCCTGGTTGCCTCACTTAGCCCTGGTCCTCTAGCCAATCAGTTTAAAGGGCATTTTTCCTCTATCCCTCTAACCTATCATGTCACAGCAAGGCTTGGAAGTGGCTTAGAAACCCCACCCTCCTGCAGTTTTTTCCTTTAAAAACCCTGTTCCCCTAGTACTAGGGGCCACCACCTTCCCTCCTCACAAGAGGTCTAATGGCTCAGGCTCTGAGCTTGACTAATAAACAAGACCCTGTGTGATTTACATCTGACTGATTCCTGGTGGTCTTTGGAGGTTTCACAACTTGGGCATTATACTAGCCTTATTTCTAACTGGAAACAAATTAAAAAAGATATTTCCTCAGTTTTTTTTTTTTTTTCAGATAATGTCATTACACAATAAACAAAGGCATCACTTAAAATATATGCAAGCTATTTACATAAACTGGACATTATTATTTATAAAGACAAAAGTGAGGCTGGAGAGATGGCTCAGGGCTTAAGAAGACTTGATGCTTTTCCAAAAGACCTGAGTTCAATTCCCAGCACCCACATTTGGCAGCTCACAGGCATCTCTAAGGCCAGCTCCACGGGGCGATGACTCCCCTGAACCTGAAAGGTACCTGCATTCACATGTAACCTCCCCACCCACATGTAATTTAAAGCAATAAAAATGTCTTAAAAAGCAATAAAGACTGGCCGGGCGTGGTGGCGCACGCCTTTAATCCCAGCACTCGGGGAGGCAGAGGCAGGCGGATCGCTGTGAGTTCGAGGCCAGCCTGGTCTACAAAGTGAGTCCAGGATGGCCAAGGCTACACAGAGAAACCCTGTCTTGAAAAAAAACAAAAAACAACAAAAAAAAAAAGCAATAAAGACAAAGTATCTTAAAAAGCAGAACTAATGCTTGCTTCATAAAATAGTCATTGCTTCCTTTCATTCTGGCATTCAGCAGGCTGAGTTTGTGGTTTTGAGGCTACATACACAGAGAGGCTCTAAACTGGCCCTGTTTCAAAAGCAAACCTAAAGAGTGTGGGTGGCATGGGGTGGGACTTGCTATAAATACCCCTCCTGATGATCTTGCAGCTATCATATCATTATAGACAAAATGAAACACGCAGTTTCCTCTAGAAGAGCGTTTATCTGGCGCTGGAGAGATGACTCAATCAACAAAGTGCTCACTGCCCAAGCCTGAGGACCTGAGTTCTAGCCCACCTGCCCACATAAAAGCCAGGCTCACTGGTGCATGCTCCAAATCCTAGCGCTTGGGAGGTGGAGACAGGAGAATCCCTGGGGCTTGCTGGGGGTGGGGTGGTGGCCTAGCAACCTAGCTGAAATTAGAGAGCTCCAGGTTCAATGTGAGAGACCTGGTCTCAAAAAATAAGATGGAGGGTAACTGAGGAAGATACAGACATCAATCTCTAGCCTCTATACACATGAATGCACACACACACACACACACACACACACACACACACACACACACACGTCATTAAAAAGGTTTTTTTAGGCCCAGCGTGGTGGCGCACACCTTTAATCTCAGCACTTGGGAGGCAGAGGCAGACAGAGCACTTTGAGTTTGAGGCCAGCCTGGTGTACAAAGTGAGTGAGTGAGTCCAGGACCGCCAAGGCTACACACAGAAACCCTGTCTTGGAAAAACCAAAAAGAAAAAAAAAGTTTTTTTAGTTAAAGAATGCATCTTACATAGTTAAATAAAATAGTTAGCATACAGTCAATAGTCTTGCTTCAAAAGCATGTCAGCCCCTTACACTACCATTTCATTTAGATTTCACATTGTTTATGACATTGTACATGGATTACGTGTAACACTCTGGGAAGTTAAAAACAAAACCAAAAGCAATCGTTGCTTGAAAAGAGTTCTTCTAGGTGGACATTTGTTTTGTAGCAGCAGAATGTGAGCCTCCAAGAGTTTTAGTATCTGCCGGGAGGGAATTGTTAGGTGGTGTCTATGAGTCAGATTTTCGACATATTTCCTAGCAGCTGTTTCCCAAGTGTTGGCAATGGTTCTGCTACATAAAGCCAGACGATGACGCATATCTGTGCCCACACATGGATGTGCCCCCAAATCAGAATCCATATCTACTTCCTTTCCCAGTGGTTCTTATAGGTCTCTGGTCCTTTTCAGCCTTTGGGTCATTTATTTTCTCTCCTTACTTTTTCTTCTCAGCCACATGGGTTCTATATGCCTCTTAAACTGCAGTTTCTTTTGTCCGCTCCTCCAGAATTCTTTTATCTGGTTTGGTTCACTTCCAGTGCATGGCTCTGTTGCCTCACATGGGCTGGAGTGAAAAGCCAGGTGTGTCTTGTTCTCTGAAGGTCAGGGAGGCACGTGTCTGTGCAAGGCTGGGTTCTGAGCAGAACCACACATTCTCAGCAGACAGAGGCCTGGTGAGGTGCCTTAGGCTGGTGGGGAGCAGCCACTGGCTGGCTGTGACCCAAGCTGGCCGGCATCTGGATGAGGAGAAAGAGGCTCACGTGACATTCCTGATCATCTACTTACCCTGTGACAGCCCGGTGGCGTTAAAAAAAAGATAAGCCACAGCTTTGTTGTTGTTATTTTGAGACAGAGTCTTACTGTGTAGCTCTGGCTGGCCTGGCCTGGAGACCAGGCTGGCCTTGAATTTACAGAGATCCACTTGCCTCAACCTCCCCAGTGGAATTAAAAGTATTTGCCAATGTATTGCCAGCTTGGTTTTCTTTTCTTTTAATAATGTATTTAAATTTTATTTCATACGCATTGGTGTGAGGGTGTTAGATCCTCTGGAACTAGAGTTACAGACAGCTGTGAGCTGCCATATGGGTGCTGGGAATTGAAACCCAGGTCCTCTGGAAGGGCAGCCAGTGCTCCTAACTGCTGAATCTCTCTTCAGCTCCCACCAGCTGGGTTTTTAAAGATTTAATGTCAAAACTAGAATTAGGGCAACTCAGTTGGTAGAGTCTAACTAGTGCCCAGGAATGCCTGGGTTTCTTTTCCAGCACCACATGAATCAGGTGTGTGTGTGTGTGTGTGTGTGTGTGTGTGTGTGCGCGCGTGCGTGTGTGTATGTGTGTGCATGTGTGTGTGTGTGTGTGTGTACATCTGTGATGCCAACACTCTAGGACAGTGGTTCTCAACCTTCCTAATGCTGTGACCCTTCAGGAGAATTCCTCATGCTGTGGGGACCCCCAACCATAAAATCATTCCATTGAATCTTCATAACTATAATTTTGCTACTGCAACAAATCGTAATGTAGATATCTGATATACGAGATACCTGATATTGGACCCCTCCCCCCAAGGGTTCGAGACCCACAGGTTGAGAACCAGTGCTCTAAAGGTAGAGGCAGGGGCATTCAAGGTCATCCTCAGCTGCATAGCAAGTTCAAGGTCACTATCTGATAGTTGAGAACCCGCTTTTAAAATAATAACAACAATAATAAAAAAAAAAGACAAATTAGGGGGCTAGAGGCATGGTTCAGTTGGTAAGGCACTCTGGGTTTGATCCAGCCAAGTAAAAAGGGACTTTATGGTACATGCCTGTAACTCCAGTGCTAGGGAGGTGGAGACGGGAGAAATCCTAGAGCTTGTAGGTCAGCTGTCGGCTGGTCTTGATGAATCAGTAAACTCGAGGCTCAGACCCTGTGTCCAAACTAGCGGGGACAGATGTTGAAGAACACACTTGACATTGACTCTGGCCTCAACATGCAAATGTGATCATGTGTACCTGCACACACATGTACATGCATATTACACATACACACACACACACACACACACACACACACAAATAATAATGGTAAAACAAAAATAAAGACCAGAATAAGAACTTAGTGACCTATAGTTTCCTTGAAGTTTGTCTCTGCCCACCCCCACCCAACACACACAGAGTTTACATGTATAGCCCTGCTTGTCCTGGAACTCTCTCTCTCTCTCTCTTTCTCTCTCTCTCTCTCTGTAGACCAGGCTGGCCTCGAACTCACAAAGATCTACTTGCCTCTGCCTCCCAGTGCTGGGATTAAAGGCCTGTGCCACCATTGACAGGCCTTTATTTTTTTTATTAATTAATTAATTTACTTTATATCCTGACCACCGTTTGCTCTCTCTCCTCTCCTCCCAGTCCTTCCCCCCCCCCACACCCCCCCCCTTTCTCTTCAGAAAAGGAGAGGCCTCCTATGGATATGAGCCAGCCTTGGCATATCAAGTTGTGCATCTTCTGTTGAGGCTAGACTAGGCAGCCCAGTTAGAGGAAAGGGCCCCAAAGGCAGGCAACAGAGTCAGAGACAGCCCTGCTCCTGCTGTAAGGAGCAGGAAGCCCCAGCTGCACAGCTGTTACACATGTGCAAAGGCCTAGGTCTGCCCCATGCATGCCCCCTGCTTAGAGGTTCAGTCTCTGTAGGCCCTATGTTAATTTTTAAAAATTTAACTTTTTTTTTTTTTTCGTTTTTGTTTTTGTTTTTCGAGACAGGGTTTCTCTGTGTAGTGTTGGCTGTCCTGGACTCACTTTGTAGACCAGTCTGGCCTCGAACTCACAGCGATCTACCTGCCTCTGCCTCCTGAGTGCTGCGATTATAGGCGTGCGCCACCACACCCGGCTTAAATTTAACTTTTTTGAGATGGGGGTCACACTGTGTATCCCTGGCTGTTCTGGAACTCACTATGTAATTAAGAGTGGCCCTCAGACTGACAGAGAGCCTCCTGCCTCTGCGTCCTGAGTGCTGGGATGAAAGGACTGTGCTACCACCTGGCTAGGATTTTCTTATAACTACACTCATTTATTTGGTTTCTGCCTCCCTCCCTCCTCCCCTTTCCCCATTTCTCTCACTAAACCCTGAGCTCACAGATTGACCATATTTCCAGGCTCTAGAGATCCACCTGCCTCTGCTTCCATCTCAGCGACCAGGCTACAGATGTGGGCCCCCTCGGCGGCTTCTTCCATGGATGTGGAGATCTGAACTCGGGTCCTGATGCTTGCACGACAGGCACTTCACCCGCCAAGCATCTCCCCAGGCCATGAATTCTCATCAGATTTGTTTTCCTCCCAGAGAATGAGTTTATACTTTGTTCTAGCCACACTGACCTTCAAGTTTCTGCGTCGGTTGCTTTAGGACACAAGGCCTCTGGCCGAGGAACACTCACCCCATTGTTGGGTTCATCCCTCAGATATTTGTAGTTGTCTCCCTGGGTCTTTTCAAGGTCTAAGCTGCCTGTTCAAGGCATCCATGGTACAGAGATTGGGTCACTGTAATTAAGCAACAATAATGAGACGAACAACAATGGGATATTTCTCCCATGAGCGTGACGTCAGGACCAGTCAGCCTGGCTCTCCCAGGCACCCCACACATCCTATTCTGGGTCAGGCCGGCCTAGAGACTGTCCCAGGATGCTAAGCTGAAGTGCTGCCCTGTAAGTGCCAGGTCCCTTGGGCACCTGCCTTCATGAGGTCAGCCCAGCCCTCTGGCTGGGAGCCCTGTGACGTTGCTGTCACCTGGCATCCAGTATCACACGGCCCCACAATACAGTGAGAAGATAAAATAGGCCCTGAGGTCAGGAAAACCTGAGGGTCAAGCTGTTCACTCACTGGCCTCGTGGGCCTAGAAAATGAGGGTAAAAATGGCTAAGTGAGTCAGCAGGGCTCAGTACACCCAGCCACTGGAGGGGTTTTGAACTCAAAGTGATTTGAGGTAGGGATGAGGTGGCTGGAGACAGAGGCTGGCTGAGCCCCAGCGGGTCCGCTGCTCCGTCTGAATAGGGAAGGGAGGCTGGTGGGTGCCCAAAGCTACCAGGAGCCCTGCTGACGTCCAGGCTCCACCCATCTGGCTGTGCTCCAAAAGACACTGGCACTTCATAGCAGCTGCCAAGTGTCTTCTGGCACCCAGGGATGGTGGCTGGGTACCAGACCCTGCTTCAGCAGAGGACTCACATCTTCATGGGCCTGCTTGCCAGGGGAGCCAGCCACAGCAGCGGGCCCTGTTCAAGATCCCAGGGGAGGGTCTCTGTGTTGATCCTCTCTACAGGGGCCTGCATAAGGCAAGGCCTAGGAAGTGCCGCTTTTGAAAAGCCTTCTGCCAGGGAGAGGCAGGAGACAGGTGAGGGTGGGCTGGGTCTGCTCCTCAGCCTGGTGTGGACAGTGTTATGCCTGGAGGGCACCCTGAACAGTTCCTGACACTCAACCCCAAGAGCTGAGTAAATACGGGCTCCTGTCCATATTCCTGCTGTTGCTGCTCTGAGCCTGCTCGCCTGCCGTGTGTGCAAGTGCTGTGCTGAGCCCGGGGAGAGGGTTTAGCAGCAAACATGACAAAGCCATACCTTGCAGCAGCTTATAAACTAACTAGGGGCAGGCAGAGCATAAGTCCATTGGGAAGTGGGAAAGTGCTGCTATAAATGCCTGAAGCACCAAATGTTGTCGGTGACTTCCTGGCCTGTCTTGTTTTTGGTTGTTTTTTTTTTTGTTTTGTTTTGTTTTGGGGCGGGGAGGGGGTTGTTTTTCAAGACAGGTTCTCTCTGTGTTAGCCTTGGCTGTTCGGGACCTGCTTTGTTGACCAGGCTGGCCTCAAACTCACAGAGATCCGCCTGCCTCTGCCTTCTGAGTGCTGGGATTAAAGGCGTGCACCACCACACCCGGCTCCCTAGCCTGTCTTAAATGGGACAGACGAGGAGGTCAATGATGGCCTTCCTGGAGAAGGGACCTCTTCTATGGCCAATGTGAGAATACTCAGTTCCACCTCCAGGGACACCTCCATGTTTGCAGGTGCTGGAAGACTGGGGAAAGTCTGGCATTTGTCAGGAGCGGACAGGTTGATCTAAGAAGGGGGAGGGAAGTGTGATAGGTGAAGGGAGTGGGTACAAGGTGAGGCCAGAGAGGAAAGCAAGGGTGGGGGGACTGCATGGGGCATATGAGGTCATGCTGGAGAATCTGGGCTTTAGCTGATGGGCAGTGGGGGGCCATGGGGGGCCTTTAAGCTGGGGGGTTGGGGTGGGGCATCATTGTTCTACTCCCAGCCATCTCCCTTTGATGTAGTTTGATGTAGTTTGTGCACCAGACTGGAAGAAGGCAGGACTGCATGCAAGATTTCACTTAAAATTGGGCCGTCTGGTCTGGAAATAATGGCAGTGCAGTGGAGGGTGGGGGTGGAGAAGGAAGGCCTACTGAGCCTAAGGAGGTTTAGAGGAGGCTGAGCAGCGGGGGTGAGGGGCGGGGGCTGGGAGGAACCCAGGGTGCCTGCCAGTTTTGCCAGCAGATGCCGCCTGATAGGGTGGGGCTGCCAGTCTGCTCCTGGCACTTGATCCTAGGGAGGTGCCCACTCACATCTCCTTCTCCTGGCCTGGCTCACAGACAGCTCCTGCCCTCCCTCCCACTGTATGACCTCCGTGCAATTCAATTCCACCAACCATTAGTAAAAACCCATCCCCGTGCCAGGAGCCTGAGAGACGTCTCTCCAGATTCACCGAATGGAGTTCCATTGAGCAGAGAGGCTGAAGCAAAGACAGGGAGAATGGGACGATCAGGGGAGAAGAAAGCGAAAAACCCTTGTGCCATAGTCAGGCCCTCATCCTTAAAAGACCCTAGACTTTTCACTCCATGACAGAAGTACTAAGAGAGTCACCACACGTGTTATATGTAAAAACTTAAAGCAATGGTGATAGAATACAAGGTACCAGGCAGATGTGTTATGTTATACAGAGTTTATTAAATGAGCATGGGGGGAGAAGGAAAGGGGGAAAGGGGTACCCGAAAGAGAGAGAGAGAAAGAGAGGAGTAGAGGGAGAGGAAGTGTGGAGAGAGTGGGGAGAGAAAGAGAGGTAGAGAGAGGAGAGATAGAGAGAGCCATGTGGAAGGTGTGTCTTTTATATGGCCCTGGGCAGGGCCACGCCCCTGTGGCAGGTAAGCAGTGACATCACAGGTAGGCAGCCTGAAGTAGAATCCTAACAAGAAGGCCTTAGACAATAGTGTGAGCTCCAAACCCCACTGTAACAGGAAGCCCTCAGTCTCTTCCTGGTCAGAAGGCCTGATGCCCTATGACCCTCATCTTGTTAGATCCAGAAAAGGGACATCCCACATGACCTTTCACCTCCTGGACCCAACCTCTAGCCAATAAAGCCATTCTTACAAACCCAGGCATTCTCCCAGAGGCCTCCTGTGAACAGACAAGAACCTATCATTGCCAGGGTGACACAATCACTTCTTTTTTTGGGGGGCAGGAGGGGGTTGAGACAGGGTTTCTCTGTGTAGCCTTGGTTGTCCTGGATCTGCTTTGTAGACCAGGCTGGCCTCAACTCACAGTGATCAACCAAGTGCTGGAATTACAGACCCGCCTGCTTGCCTGCTTCTGCCTCCCAAATGCTGGGATGAAAGGTGTGTGCCACCACCACCAGGCTTTTATTTTTATTTCTGAGGAGCTGTAGCAATAGCTCAATGTTTAAGAATGCCTGCTGCTCTTCCAGAAGACCCAAAATGCAGTTCCTAGCACCCATGTCCAGCTCACAATCCCTTGTCACTCCAGCTCCAGGAGATCATGCATCCTCTGTTGCCCTCCACAGGCAATGCCCAACACAGACATACACACAAATTAAGATTTTTTTAAATTTAATTTTAATTTATGTGCATTTGGTGTGAGGGTGTCAGATCTTGGAGTTACGGACAGTTGTGAGCTGCCATGTGGGTGCTGGGACTTGAACCCAGGTCCTTTGGAAGAGCAGACAGTGCTCTTAACCACTAAGCCATCTCTCCAGCCCACAAATTAAGATTTAAAAGTCTGTACTTTTCTAAAAAAAAAAATTGTAGGTCAATGTGTTGCTAAGTTACCCAGGCTGAACTGACCACTCACTCTGCCATCCCAGCATCCTCTCAACTTCTACTAGTCTCCCGATCCTGAGCCTCCGACCTGGCCAGTCTTATTTACTTATTCTTCTATTTATTTTTAAATTAATTACATTTGTTGGGTGTACATGTGCGAGCGCATGTCCCTGTGGAGGTCAGAGGACATTCTAACAGCGTTAGTTTTCCTTCTCTGTCATTTACACCTGGGGATTAAACTTAGGAGGGCCTGTGTTCACCTGCTCTGTCATTTTGCTGGCATTTGTTTGTTTTTGAGACAGGATCTGACAATGTAGCCCAAGCTTTTCTTAAATTAGACATTCTCCTGCCTCAGTCTTGGGAGTGTTGGGATTACAGACATACGGCACTACACCTTGCTTACATTTATTCTTAAAATTTTTCATTACTTTCTCTTTTCTTTAGAGTCTCAATATGTTGCCTAGTGTCGTCCTTAAAGTTCCGGACTCTTGTTTCTACCTCCTGAGTGGCAGGGACTTTGGGTGTGCACCACCACACCCAGATTAATATTGACCTCTTATTATCACACTTGTGCAGGCAAATTAGGCGGCTGCTTTCTGGAGACCAGGCCAACTTTTTAGAAAGGAGAGAGGACCAGCCATCATAGGGGGTCTGGGCATTTGAGAGATAATAACTAAATTAACAGATTTTTTTTTTTCCATCTTACCTTAGCTCAGGTTAACCTGGGACTAACTCTGTAGTTCAGGGTGGTCTAGAACTCACATTGGTGCTGGGGTTACAGGTGTGCGCCACCATGCCTTGACAGCATGCTTTTACCCTCCTTACTCCAAAATCTTCAAAACATCTGCAGGGCAGTCACTTTTGCAGCTGGTGAGACTGAGGTTGAGCTGGCTTAAGTCATTTTTGGTTATCAAGATCACGTGACCCTTTGTGCACAGGCTGAGAGGCGGTCAACTGGGCATTTCAGAACCCATTCTTCTCCCCGAGTTTCAGCATCTGGGTCCCCCGGGGCTTGCTGACACCCAGTCCCCAGGACTTCTTCCTCTTGCCCTACTCTGTGACACTGTCTAGGGCCTCAGCCTACTGGCCTGCAAGCTCACATCCTGGGGTTAATTTCTCCCAACTCTAATGCCTTCAAATCCCAGGCTGAGCCTCCAGGCCGGGGTACAGCCAGCAGAGCTGATTCATGTGACGTGGCTATTGGTGACAAAGGTGAGAGTAGGCAGAAGCCTCCAGCCGCCCCTCCCATTATCCCAATCTGGGCTCCAAGCAGCTTTCAGGGGGGAAAATGTCCTGATCTAAACTAAGACCAGCGCTATTTCCTGGGTCACAAGATCTCCAGTGTGCCCCTGGGCAAATCCTAGTGACACCGGGTCCTTGAGCTGCATGGCTGGACAGGCTCCAGGCCTTGACGCTGCTCGCTGCTCAGGATCGCAACTTCTGCTGAAGGCATTTACCCCAGCAGTTTAGCAAGCTGAAACAACCTTCATCTCCGCCCCGTTTCCAACAGGGGACTTCCTCTGATGGGAGCCTGTCTGATTCTCCTGGGGGCTACACCCTGTTTCAAGTGCTGCGCCTAGAAGACATGAGCACCAGCCCTCTGGGAGTAAAAACGTCCACTCCCTCCCACCTACATCCCTGGAGAAATCCATACGCCCACCCTCACGCCCCAGTCCCAAACACAACACACCCAAGTGAGCCGCAAACATCCTCCCTCCCACACACACACAGATGAATCTGACCCATAGAGGCGCTAATTCCTCAGGACCTGAACGCCGGCTGTTTATAGCGTCCACGGAGACCCCATGCAGACCCTCAGGAAACGCGAAGAGAGGGCCTGTCGCTGGACACCCAGGACGATCCCTTCCCACAGTCTTCTTTCTCAAGGCCTGTTCTCCGATAGAGCTCCTTAGAGCTACTTCAGGCCCTTACGTGGCAGCGTGGAGCGCCCTCGTGTGACCCATAGCCACCCTGCAGGCTGGCCACCTAAGACCTCAACTCTAGGCTTTACCTCGGCTCCCCTCGCGCACCTGGGCATCGCCCTCCCCCATGCGCTTCCTCCCGCTGTCCCCACCGGATGTCAGGGCTCCACCCATTCTTTTTAAAGTGGCTTTCCGTCGGTCAGAGGAGCATAACTTGCTGTTTCCGTTGATGCTTCTATTGAGGCTTTGAGAGTCCTGAGGAGGAATCCTGCTGCACTTAGCAGATGCCCGGCTGAAGTGAATTTCCACATCTGTCTCCCTGCCTACTCTGAAATCGCTTCAGCGAGGAGGTGAAAGAAAGGAAAACAAAAACAAAATTACAAAACCAAACAAGTTCCCAAGAAGAACGGAGTCGCTCATCATCATTAACTGAGCTTTAAACAGTTTATTCCCCAGGAGGGAATGTGAGCTGCTCTCAAGCGTTAAAATTTATGGATATCTGTGTTGGCGTTACACAGCTAAGCCAAAGTAAGTCACTTGCGTTGAGTTTCCACACTATGGTGCCTAAACCAAGCTGTTCAGCAACCTTCACTGATGATAACATGATGATATAATAATAATAATAATAATAATAATAATAATAATAATAATAATAATAATAATAACAACAACAGCAGCAACACTAACAAGAGAGAAATAGCTACAATCCCAAATAGGGTAGTTTAGCTGGTATGACTAGGAAAACCTCTTTCAGTTAATCTGTACAAACCCAGTTAATTTATTTTGTGGGTTTTGTTGCTGTTGGTTGATTGGTATTTTGTTGTTGTTGTTTTCGAGACAGGGTTTCTCTGTGTAAAAGAGTCCTGGCTGTTCTGGGCTCGCTTTGTAGACCAGGCTGGCCTCGAATTTACAGAGATCCACCAGCCTCTGTCTCCGGAGCATGCCTCCTGAGTGCTGGGATTACAGGCGTGTGCCACCACACCCAGCAATCCTAGTACCTTTAAAACCCACATAAAAACCAATCACTTGACAATCTGATGACTCCGAGGGCGGGTTCTGCTCCATCAGCCTGTCCTTTTTTTCTAAGATTTATTTATTTATTATTTGTACAGTATTCTGCCCTCATGTGTGCCTGCATGCCAGAAGAGGGCACCAGATCTTGTTACAGATGGTTGCGGGCCTCCATGTGGTTGCTGGGAATTGAATTTAGGACCTTTAAAGAACAGACAGTGCTCTTAATCTCTGAGCCATCTTTCCAGCCCCATCAGTCTGTCCTTACAGCCACGTGCTCAGGGCCATCTTGTCTTATAGTCATTCCTTTCTATCTGGCTTTCTCCCTTCCTGCTGATTGGCTGCTTTCTCTTTCCCCTTCGTCTCTTGAACCCAAGCCCAGGAACCTAAGAACTCTGCCTACCTCTCTTCTACCCAATCATAGGCTTCAGCATCTTTATTTAGGCAATCAGGGATAATTGGGGAACACTACTTATCATCACATGGTTACAGGAGATAGTTCAACATTCATAACAGGGGCCAGGCGGTGCTGACAGTGAGGGGACCATCCTCCCCCAGCATACACTTCCTGGTGCTCACATAGCTCTGACTGCTACAGGCTTTTCTATCGCTCAGCTTCTTCAGACAGAAGAGCCTGTGCCAGGCTCTGCTGAGGCGCTCCAGACAGACTGCGTCCTTAGTAAGGAAGGCACAGGCCCAAGTTTCCGGCCAACTCAGCAGGCCTAGTGCACGCACTTTGCCCTGGGTCATGGGACATGTATGCACAGCAGGATGGCCAAATTGAACCACCTAGAAACTTTGCCTCCATAAAGCCGCTGGTATGATGAGCTCATACTGCACGTTTCTAAGTATCTGTGGAGGTGTCCCCAGCCCAGTCCTGACCCAAAGCTGTCCCCAAGGAGGCCTCCCTTACAGCAGACCAAGCCACTAGGCCCCAGGCTACAGCTTCAAAAGGTCTGAGGAGTGTTGTCATCCAGAGAGCAGGAAAGTCTGCTGGTTTCCTACGGAACTTCCTTGGCGGTTCTCAGAATTTAAGGTGCAGCAGCCAAGGATCAGGTCTTCCTAAGTGGTATTTTCCTGCCTCTCTTGAATAAACCTAAGTGTAAATCCACATGATGCCATAGCCTGTGTGTCTTTGCTTTCTGACAGGCAAGAGATTTTGGTTTTTTTGTTTGTTTGTTTGTTTTGTTTTGTTTTGTTTTTTGTTTTTTTCCCCAAGACAGGGTTTCTCTGTGTAGCCTTGGTTGGTCTGGACTCTTTGTAGACAAGACTGGCCTCGAACTCACAGAGATCCACCCACCTTTGCCACTACACCACATCTGGGGGCAAGAGATATTTTAGAGCCGAGAAGCCCAACTTCTTTAGCCTTGAGAGATGGAGTCACTGTCTTCACCCAGGGTGAGCCTGTGCAAGCCAGCAGGAGTGTCTGGCTGGAAAGGAGAGCCCAGGACTCTCTCTCCCGCTCAGCTGACCACAGCAGCTGTTATAAAGGAAAGCACTTAGCTGAGGTTGGCTTACAGTTTCAGAGGCTTACTCCTTTATTTTCATGATGTGAAGCATGGTGGGAAATATGGTAGGAAACACAGCGGCAGGCAGAAAGCTGGGAGCGCTACATCTGGACTGACAGACAGGAAGAGAGTGACACTGGGCCTGGCTTGAGCATCTGAAACCTCAAAGCCCACCCCCAGTGGCACACTTCCTCTGACAGGGCCGCGCCTCCTAATAGTGCCACTTGCCATGAGCCTGTAGGGGCCGTCTGCATTCAAACCACCACAGCCCTCTGAAGGACTGACCTGACCTAAGGAATATGCTAAGACTGAGACTGGATCTATTATGTCATGAGTGAAACAGCCTTGAACTTGCCCAGAGTTTTAGGATGAAAGCCTCTTTCTCTGGCAGCCACCCCCCCCCCCGGGGGGGACCAGGCTTGGTCACTTGCCCCAGTGTCAAGTCAGCTAGAGAGGCAGGCAGTGGTGAGGTGCGCTCTGAAAAGAGGGGCTGGTAATGGGGGGGGAGGGTCCATCTTCAAAGGATGGATGCAAGATTAGGTCTAAGTAGAAGAAGATTTGGAGCAGAGGAAAGAAGCTTGTAGAATTCAGCAGTCCTAGTCCAAGAGTTCCTGGTTTTGTCTGGCTGGTTTGGTCCCAGGTTCTTGGTACCTTTCAAAAAACTGAAAAAGCAAACTGCAAAGGAGCCATTTAAAAGAGACAACACAGTATACACTGCGGGAGAGCATCAGATTACATTCTTTAAAATCAGGTTTCTTTTATGAGGTTCAGGAATAGGAACTGGTTACTAGGGGTGGGGCATGGGTGTGGTTTTCTGCTTTGATTGACAGGCTTGAATTACATAAACCTTTCTTCAACACGTGTGTTCTTTGCCAGGATGAATCTGATTTTATTTACTTACTTTTTGTTTGTTTTTTTGTTTGTTTGCTTATGAGACAGGGTCTTAATTATGTGGTCTGGCCTGTACCTCACCATGTAGGCCAGGCCGGCTTCAAACTGAAGAGAGCCAACCCCTTGCCTGTGTTTCCTGAGTGGCTGGGATTCAAGTTGTGTACCATCAGAGCGATGCATCTGATTTTAATTATATGTATGCTCAATCATGTATAGACATGGCATGGTAAGCAAGAGATTACTCTAAAAGTTCATTCAGAAGCCGGGCGTGGTGGCGCACGCCTTTAATCCCAGCACTCGGGAGGCAGAGGCAGGCGGATCGCTGTGAGTTCGAGGCCAGCCTGGTCTACAAAGTGAGTCCGGGACAGTCAAGGCTACACAGAGAAACCCTGTCTCGAAAAACCATAAAAATAAATAAATAAAATAAAATAAAATAAAAAATAAAAGTTCATTCAGAAGACTGTTTGCCTTACTGCGCATGCACCACATATCAGGACCCTGCTTCAAGTTACCGGAAGTGTTTGACATGAAGGTAAACTGACCAATGGGTTGCTAAGGGAGGAGCTGGTTGTTGCACTGGGGACGTGAATGACTGAGATGCAGGTGGAGGTCCCAGGTTGCTAGGTACATTGTTAGGAAAGTGGTGAGGATAAAATGGTGAGTCCAGTGGATGGAGTCTCAGATTGCTAAACCTTCCCTGTGCTTGCCTGCCTCAAAAGGGTGGTCTGTCGGCCAGCATGTCCTCTCCAGTTCCTCTTATATGGGAATGGTCCATCCTTCGGGGCTCGGCTGTTCCTAGAGTCCAGGTGACTGCTGTTCAGGATAATGATTAGGGACCTTGAGCTGTCTGGAACAAGGCGCTGGAAAGGCTGACAGTGAGCTGCTTTAGTCACTCTTCCCTTTGTGGATTCAGTCTTGAAGAATGGGGTGGGTTAGGCTTTTAGGTAGACCGTCCTGGAGTGGTTAATGTGGCCACATGCAGAGGAAAGCCGATGACTGAGTAAGGCAGAGGACACAGTCGAAACGGAAGAGCAGAGATTCGAGGCTTTCACCCCACTCTTATTACCTTGAGGGCCCAAGTGAACCATGAGTGGCTCTTTATACACACACACACACACACACACACACACACACACACACACACACACACACACACAGGGCCCTGGCTGTCTTAGAACTGACTCCGTAGACCAGGCTGGCCACTAACTGAGAGATCTAACTTGCCTCTGCCTTCGGAGTGATGGGATTAAAGGCCTTTGCCACCACTGGCTGGACCAAACTCAAACTTTTTAAATTTAGTTTGATTGTTTTGAGACAAGGTCTCTTTATGTAGCCAGATCTTTTCTGGAACTCACTATGTGGAGCTGGATGGTCCTAAACTCACAGAGATCAGAGTACCTCCGTCTTCTGAGTGCTGGGGTTATTAGGTGTGTATCATCCCACTGGCTGAAACGCAAATATATTTTTATCCTCAGTTGCTTTAGAGTCCAGAGTCCAAATAAATCAACAGCTAGTCATTTAGAGACTTCTTACTTTGCGTATTCCGCACATCAGTACCTGACAAAAGCAAGCTAAAGAAGGAGAGGTTTGCTTTGCTCTGGCTCACAGTTTGAGGGTGCATCGTCCATCCTGGTGGGGGCAGTGTAGATCTGGAGCTTGGGACAGCTGGTCACTTTCCGTCCACACTTAGAGCCATGAGTGCTGCTGATGCTCAGCTGGCTTCCTCCCTTTTATCCAGCCCAAGCACCCCACCCCACCACCCCCTGCCCCTCAACTCCCACCCCTATCCCCCCACCCCCACCCTCAGCACATTCAGGCTGGGTCTTCCCTGCTTTGTTAGCCCTGCCTGGAAATGCCTTTACAGACACATGTATTTCTCATGATGATTGTACATCCAGCCGAGCAGACAGTGAAGATTAGCCATCCCATACCATTTACTTGCATTGTGCGTCCACAAGTCACAGATACAGTGGACCTCAGTGCTCCAGTAGGTCCCCAGCCTGCCCTTTCCTTTGACCCCAAGATACCACCTTGTGCTGGTGAGGGGCATTGCCTAACCATCTGAAGACCCCCGTGCCCCAGGAACTTCTGAACAGGGTCTCTGTGCCAGAGTCTTCCCCAGGGCTTACCTAGTCCTTTAAGAAGCTCGTCTATTTAGCATCCACTGTGTGCTACTGCCATCTCCTGGCCATGTCCTGAATTTACCTCACAGAGTTGCCATTTCTGGAAGAAATGGCAGCTGCCTTCCTCAGAGTGATACACCCAAGAGTGTGGCCAAGACACACACACAACACCACTTCCAGGTTCTACCCAGACTCAAGGAGGTGATTTGTGGTGTATAGCCTCAAAGAGGACTATCCAATGATTTTTGGGTGTGTGCTTGCCAGAGACTGAGCCCAAGGCTAAGTGCACGCACCGCTCTGAGCCCCACCTCTACCCCAACATGTTTTAATTTTCTTGTTACTTGTTTTCTTTTTTATTATTTTATATACATTGGTGTTCTGCCTGCTTGTGTGTGTGTATGACAGTGTCAGAGCCCCTGAAACTGGAGTTATAGACAGTTGTGAGCTCGTGTGGGTGCAGCCAGTGCTTTTTTTTTTTTTTTTTCTTCTTCTTCTTTCCTGAGATAGGGTTTCTCTGTGTAGCCTTGGCTGTCCTGGACTCACTTTGTAGACCAGGCTGGCCTTGAACTCACAGCGATCCACCTGCCTCTGCCTCCCTCAGTGAATTTATTTCTTTCATATGGGTTCACATGTGGGAGTCAGAGAGCAAGTTGTGGACGCCTGCTCAATCCTTCCACTCAGAGATCACGGAGATCACAGGAATTGTTCGTAGGTGGTAGTCAGGTTTGGCAGCAGCCATCTCACCATTGTCCAACACATTTTCCTCAAATTACTGCAGGACCTCTGTAAACCTCTCCTCACAGTTGAGGAGACTCAGCTTAGCCATGCTCACCTGCCTGGAGCATGAGGCCTGAAGATAAGACCTCCTGACCACCACAGCTCTGATGGGAAGCCAGCATTGTGGGCTTGTCTTCTGTCTTCCACCACTGTTCTGGTAGGTATGTCAGAGACTTTTTTTTAAAAGATTTATTTATTTATTTTATGTGCATTGGTGTTTTGCCTGTGTATATATCTGGGTGGGGTGTCAGGTCCCCTGGGATTGTAGTTACAGATGATTGTGAGCTGCCATGTGCATGCTTGGAATTGAACTCTGGTCCTCTAGAGGAGCAGCTAGTGCTGAGCCACCTCTCCAGCCCCCATGAGAGACTCCTCTTCTTTTTAAAAATTTATTTACTCTGAAGGCAGAGGCAGGCGGATCGCTTTGAGTTCGAGGCCAGCCTGGTCTACAAAGTGAGTCCAGGACAGCCAAGGCTACACAGAGAAACCCTGTCTCGAAAAAAAAAATTTAACTTTAATTTATGCATATTGGTGTGACGGTGTCAGGTCTTGGAGTTACAGACAGTTGTGAGCTGCCATGTGGGCTATGGTAGTTGAACCCAGGTCCTTTAGAAGAGCAGGTAGTGTTCTTAACCACTGAGCCATCTCTCCAGCCCCAGAGACAGACTCTTTTTATACATTAAGCTGACAAGGGAGCTCTGCTCCTTATAGGCAGGTGATCGCAGGAGAGTGTCAGCACATCCTCACACCTCCTTATCCTCTTCTGTAGAATGCTAAAGGGTTTATAATCATGTCTGAACTTGAACTCAGTGGCCTGCTCACCCCTGCCTCCCAAAGGCTGGGTTTAAAGGTGCACACTGCATGCCCAACTTTTTTGTTGTTGTTGTTTTTGGTGACTGGGTTTCTCTGTGCAGCCTTGGCTGTCCTGGACTTGCTTTGTAGACCAGACTGGCCTTGAACTCAGTGATCCACCTGCCTCTGCCTCTCCAAGTGCTGGGATTACAGGTGTGTGCCACTGCGCCTGGCTCACACCCAGTTTTTGTTTTGTTTTGTTTTTTCGAGACAGGGTTTCTCTGTGTAGCCTTGGCCATCCTGGACTCACTTTGTAGACCAGGCTGGCCTCGAACTCACAGCGATCCGCCTGCCTCTGCCTCCCGAGTGCTGGGATTAAAGGCGTATGCCACCACGCCCCGCTCACACCCAATATTTTAAAACTATATCTTTTAAATTTTTGTGTCAGGTGGTGGTGGGTGGCACACACCTTTAATCCTAGCACTCAGGAGGCAGAAGCAGGCAGATCTCTGCACATGAGGCCAGTGTGGTTTACAGAATGAGTTACAGGATGGCCAGGGCGATTATACAGAGAAACCTTGTCTCAAAAAGAAAAAAAAAAAAAGTTTGTTTTTATATGTGTGTATGTGTCTGTGTGGGTGTGGGGTACCCAAGAGGGTCCAGATGGTTGTGAGTTGTCCAGTGTGGGTGCTGGGAACTGAACTTGGGTCCTTTGGAAGAGCAGTACGTATTTTTATTTTAATTGGTGAGACATCTCTTGGCCACAGCCTCCTGTTTTTCTTGAAGCAAGTTCTCATATAGGTCAGGTTGGCCTCAAACTCACAAAGTATCAGGAGCTGGCCTTGAACTCCCGGTCCTCCTGTTTCTACCTCCCAAGTGCTGAGACCGCAGGTATGAGCCCGCCATTCTTGACTTCTCTTGCACAGTGCTTTAGAAAGTCACAGTCCGGCTGGAGAGATGGCTCAGCGGTTAAGAGCACTGACTGCTCTTCCAGAGGTCATGAGTTCAGTTCCCAGCAACCACATGGTAGCTCACAATCATCTTTAATGTGATCTGATGCCCTTTTCAGCACTGTATGCATAATAATATATAAATATCTTTTAAAAAGAAAATCACAGTCACAACTTTTTGAAGTAAGCAAAAAAAGAAAAAAAAAAAAGAAAAAAAGAAAAAAAAAGTTAGTCAATGAGAGAGGCACAAATGTCTCTCTTAGAGCACCTCCTTTTCCTCCCCCACCAGAACCTCACCGTCACATTGTGGTGACACAGGCAGAGGCAATCTGGATGGATGGATGGATGAGCTGCCTGGGAATCCCACTGCATTTCATAGTCCCACAAATTTCCTTACCTTTCTAGGATAAAATGTTTCTGTGCATGCACATGCCTGAATACACATGAGCACATGTGTTGCAGGGGAGGGGAGGAAACTGGAGAGATGGCTCAGTGGTTAAGAGCACTCACTGTTCTTCCAGAGGACCAGGTTCGATTCCCAGCACCCACATGACTGTTTCATAACTGACTGTAACTCCAGTCCCATCTAACACCCTCTTCTGCCTCCTGAGGGCACTGCATACATGCAGTGCACAGACATACATGCAAACATGCACATACATACATAAGACAAAATTATCTAAACATGTTTTTAAAGTATGGTCATTGACCTCTGACCCACTGTAACTCCAAAACTGAGAAGAAAACTCAGGCTCTGCTTATGGTGGTGACAAATTGGAGTCCTATCCTTCCTTGAGCCTTTTTAGGGGACCCCTGCCTCTTCCCTTCCTTCAGCTCAACCTTGACTAAAGAATGAGAGGGCAGATGGAGCACTTCCCAGCACCCCCGTGGAGCACTTCCCAGCACCCATGTGGCATTGCGTAACATCTGCAGCTCCAGTTCCAGGGGATCAGACTCCCTCTTGTGGCCTCTGTGGGCTCCAGGCACACATGTGATGCACATACATACACGCAGGCCCAACACGCATACACGTTAAATAAAAGGCCAGCTAAGGTTCCGGCCTCCTTTGCCTGCGGCCAGAAGAACCCTTGGCTGCAGTAACTGAAAGGGTTAATGGCTGAGAACCAACCTAATCACCGCTTCCCTCCTGTTAATAAGGCCTTTCAGTCATGAACACACTCAGAATTTAAAAAAAAAAAGCCATTATCTTGAAGTGCCTGGGCTCCTACCTGGGCGAGCCCTGGGAAGTCATTATGGGTAATGATGTGCTATTAAACATTCGCACCTAGCTGTATAACCAACTGCTAGCAGCCTAAAGGGGAATGCAGGAAATTAAGGGCGGCTTTACCACTTCAATCCCTTCGCATTTGGCTTGGCTCCCTCTGACTGCCCCCTACTCACCTTTCCAGGGTTCAGGTTCCCCAAGTTTCCTTCAGTTGTTGGGAAACTCCACCTAACTGGAAGTTGCCTTCTCTCATGGGGGAGAGCCTGGGGAGCTTGAGGAGGCAGATACAGTGGGATGAGGAGGACACATGCCACCCTGCAAGGTCCTAGAGCCTGGCTGCTGCTGGTGGTCTCCAGGCATTTCGGAGACTGGCAGGTGGAGAGTGCATAGAGGCTTTTAGCTTCCTAAACTCTTAGATCCTGTATCATCAGTAAGAGGTGAGAGGCTCAGTTGGGACTCCTGTCCAGCCACATAGCCACCTCTGTACTGCCCCCCCACCACCCCCCCACCCCCGCTACCTCTTGCGGTGGGTTAAACATAAAGGGCCTCCTGGACTTCCCCTTAGAGGTAAGAGCTCTTTCCTCACTCAACCTGCTGGTCAAACTGGCTCCTGGGACTTCTTAGATGTAGCAGAAGGGATGGGTCTGAAGTGACTCCCAGGTGCTGATGGGGCTTGGAGACACACCACCCCAGGTCAGGGCATCTTCTCTTACTGTTCTAAGCCTTCGGAACAAGTGACGGCATGCTCTGGTTTACTAGACTCTTCCTCTGCCCTTCTCCCCTGCAGCAGGTCATAAAACCTAGGCAGGACTCCCTCTGTCTCCCCTCCCTCCCTCTCTCTCTCCCTCTCTCCTTTTCTCTCTCCCTCTTTCCCTTCCTTCCTCCCTCTCTTTCTTTCTTTCTTTCTTTCTTTCTTTCCTTTCTTTTCTTTCTTTCTTTCTTTCTTTCTTTTCTTTCTTTCTTTCTTTCTTTCTTTCTTTCTTTCTTTCTGGGACAAGGTTTCTCTGTGTGGTCTCAGCCATCCTGGAACTCCCTCTGTAGATCCACTTGCCTCTTCCTCCTGAGAGCTGGGGTTAAAGACCTGTGCCACCACCACTGGCTCTAGGCGGGACTTTCTGACATTCCCTGAAGCCACCATCAGAACCTCAGGTAGGAAGAAAGGGGTGCCCTGAAGATGATGGGGATACAGACAAGTTTCCAGGTTGTTACCGTTAGGTCAGATGGCCTTTGTTCTTGCTTACTTCCTACTGGCCAACTACAACCCTCCCATTAAAACACCCAGGCTTCCCATTTGGGAGGGCTCTTTCTTTATGTATACACGGAGCCTCTTGCGTCATGCACAACTTACATTAAATACATTTGCAAGTTTTTCTTTGGCTACAGAGCTTCCTGCTGTGAGCCTCAGCTGGGTAGGGAAAAACTATTTTCCCTCCTTATGCAGAACTAATCCCATTCACTGCCTATCCATCAGCATCACAGATTCTCAGACATGATACATAGTCCTACCAATCACCTCTCCGCCCTTCAGCCGTCCACTGTTTGCTGTGGTGGTCCTCTTCCTTCATAATTCTGTTCAGCCCAAATCTCCTTATTCGGTCTTGGAAGGTTGGAAACATCTTTAGTGTCACAAGAACTAGGGAATAAGTCTGTGTTGGCACCCCATCAGCTCCATGTCCTCAGGCACCCTCCAAGTCCAGCGCCAGCGTTGAGTGGAGACTTAGGACTGTAAGACCCTGAGAGAGGCCTCTGGCTGCCCTCCATCTCGTGCTCCTATATGGCATAGCTCTTACCTGCTGTGAGGAGAGCATCGTTTGGTACTTCCTGGAACAATTATTTTGTTCTGTACATCTGACCTGTGTAAAAATAGAATGAAATCTGAGCTCACCGCTAAATTGGACTAAAGCCCTGGTGGCGATTTAGACTGAAACGCCTTATAGCTCTGAATATTTCATGATAGTTGAGTTTGGGGTAGAATAACCAGCATTACTTATTAATGGCTGGTCGGTCACCCATCACAGGTATTAATATGTTTTGCTGCAGAGTGTCAGCCAGGGCATGTTAGCTTCAAGGGTCAAGTCTAATATGGCACAATGTGGTGATGTCACTCACTCAGGCTTTTTTTTTTTTTTTTTTTCTCGAGACAGGGTTTTTCTGTGTAGCCTTGGCCATCCTGGACTCACTTTGTAGACCAGGCTGGCCTCGAACTCACAGCAATCCGCCTGCCTCTGCCTCCCAAGTGCTGGGATTAAAGGCGTGCGCCACCACGCCTGGCTTCTCACTCAGGCTTTTGACAAACTTCCAGGGACTCACTGTGAGCTTTCTGCTTACCATTAGGTCAGGGAGGGAAAGCATTGCCATGATCCAGGACTAATAAAGCTGGGCTAAGGGGCAGCATCCCTGGCAGAAACAGTCCAGTAGCCCTCTTGGGTCAGCATTCCGACATGCTAATGCCATGACCCCCGAGGGAGAAGAGGGCTTGTTGTCCTTTTGTTTGTTTTGGCTCCCGTTTTTAACGATTTCAGTTCACGATCAGTTGGCACCACTTGCTGGCCCTGTGATGACACCGCTGGGTCTGGTAGAGGTGGGAGCAAAGCCAGTCACATCACAAAGCCAGGAAGCAGGGAGAGAGAAAGGATCCCTTCAAGGGCATGTCCCCCCCTCAAGACCCAGGCCTCCTACCAGGCCCAAGCACCACTCAGTGCTCAGTATCGCTACCCTCAAGACCAGGATTTGAACCTGTGAAGCTTCTCAGGACACTTACTCAAACATTAGCACCGTCCTTATCCATGCCCGTCTGCATTTTCGCCTACGTATGGCCAGTCTTCACTGCGAGCTTCATCGTTGTGTAAGAAGGGCGGGTAGGGTATAATTTGATACAGAAAAGGCCTAGAGAGACGCCTCGGTAGTTTGAAGAGGACCTGAGGTTGGTTTCTGGTACCCATGCTGGATGGCTTACAACTGCTTGTAACTCTAGTTCCAGGGGCTCTGACGCCTTCTTCTAGCCTTCTCAGGCACCTGCATGTATGTGGTGTACATACAAACAAGCAATTGTACACACACACAGAAATAAAAATAAATTTCAAAAAATTTAAAACGATTGTATTTGTTTATTTATTTATTATGTAGTGTTTTGCTTGCATGTACACCTGCATGCCAGAAGAGGGCACCAGATCTCAATATAGGTGGTTGTGAGCCACTGTGTGGTTGCTGGGAATTGAACTCGGGACCTTTGGAAGAACAGCCTCTTAACCTTTGAGCCATCTCTCCAGCCCTCAGAATGTTTTAAAGATATGGAGAGAGACTCCGCCTAATCTTTATTGTGGCATATTGCTATACTTGTTCTATTTTATCTTTTATTACATTTATTTCCTTATTGTGTATGTACATGGGTGGGCAAGTGCACTATGGCACTCTTGTAGAGGTCAGAGGACAACTTGTGGAAATAGGTTCTCTCTTTTAACCATGTAGGGCGTGGGGAATCGAACTCAGGTCTTCAGTCTTGGTGACAAATATCTTTACCTGTTGAGCCATCTCACTGTCACATTGTTCCGTTTCATTATTAGTCACTGTTGATCCCTTAATTGAGACTCAATTATGAATTAAATTATATAGATATAGCGGGGGAAAAAACCACAGTCTACACAGGTTTACAGTGTGAGGTTTCTGTTGGGAATCTTGGACTACGTGCCCTGCAGGCAAGAGAGACACTGCACTGCTTATGTTTGGCTTGGAAGCCAGCGTGAAATGCTTCCACAGTGGGTGGAAAAGAAGAAAATAGGCTTAGTTGTATTAGAAGGGATTTACTGTGACCTGAGACAAACTCGCTGGCTTAAGCAGCTCTCCCAGGTTGTACTGGAATGCAATTTTCATCCTCTGGAGTCTCTTACCCTTCTCAGACCGTTCAGCAAGCAGGGCTCGGTACAGGAGCCCAAACCACCTGAGGGATTCTGGGTATTCTGAGCAGAAAGGGTTCTGTAGACAAAATTGAGAACCACAGGTGGGACCCAAGGACTGCGCTAACTCCCCAGGCTCCACTCAACTGACCTGCCTGTGAGGCTATCAGTACAATTAGCTGCCCAAACTTGATCTTTCTGTAGTTGGTTGTTGCGTTAATGGTTTAGGAAACTGCTAAAAAATCTATTCCTGGGCCGAGCAGGTGTGGTGGCAGAGGCAGGTGGATCTCTGTGAGTTCGAGGCCAGCCTGGTTTACAAAGCAAGTCCAGGACAGCCAATCTATTCCCAGGAGCTGGGAATAGTGATTTACCAACAGTAGGGCAGCTGACAGGGGCATCTGGGGCCAAGGCCAGAGTGGCCACCTGAGACCATTGTAACACCCATCCTTCCTTAAAAAAAAAAAAAAAAAAAAAAAAAAAAAACTTTAGGGAATAACATAATGCAAGACCTTTTTTTTTTTTTTTTTTTTTAAGATTTATTTATTATTATATATACAGTGTTCTGCCTACATGTACATCTGCAGGCC
Organism: Acomys russatus; assembly: GCF_903995435.1. Lineage (NCBI taxonomy): Eukaryota > Metazoa > Chordata > Mammalia > Rodentia > Muridae > Acomys > Acomys russatus. The sequence goes on from NC_067159.1 coordinate 7,813,773, forward strand.
AGAGGAGGGAATCAGATCACATTAAAGATGGTTATGAGCCATCATGTCATGTGGTTGCTGGGAATTGAACTCATGACCTCTGGAAGAGTGGTCAGTGCTCTTAACCACTGAGCCATCTTTCCAGCCCAAAACGTGTTTATTTTTGTACCAGTTCTTGGTGAAACTCATTTTCAGTCCTATGTGGTAATATTTGAGCTTTTGCAGCTTACATAAACATGACCATTCTCCCATGCCTCCATCAGATTGGACACTCTCATTAAGTACTTTAAAAAAAAAAAAAACTGGGACATTGTTGTTGCTGTTGTTTGGATTTATTTGGAGTCAGCTCCATGGAGCTCAGCCTGACCCTGAATTCCTGATCATAGTGCCTTGGGCTCCTTAGTGCCGAGATTATACTAGCTGTCTCATGTGTGGTAGCTGCATTATGTGCAGTTTTGAAACAGGGTCCTGCTTTGTAGCCCAGGTTGGCTCCCAACTTACTATCCTCCTGCCTCAGTCTCCTGGTGCTGGGATTGAATGTGTGCATCACCATGCCCTGCTCCTCTTCACTGCTAAAGATAGTTTTGCTGAATTTAAGTGGGCCTGGGGTTGGGGGGATGGGGGTGTGTGGGGGCATGGGGCAGGTCTTTTCTTTCAGCACCTGAAATAGTTTTTAGTGAGCGCTGCTCTCACTCATGTAGTTTTTCTGTGGTAGGTTCTGCTGTTTCTCTCCTGCTGCTGTTAAGACTTTACCCGTTTGTGTTAAGTTGTCCAAAGTTTAGCTATGGTGTGTCTTGGTATACATTTTTTTTTTTTTTTTTTTGGTTGTCACATTTGGGGATTACGTGGTTTCTTAAAGCTATAGGTCTTTGTCTGTTGTCTCTTTTATAAAAATATTGGCCACTGTTTCTTTAGGTCCTTTTCCAATTGTGCTTTCTTTCCTGACCCATTCAGAAGTCTGTTTCTGTTGGTCCCTCAGTCAAGCTGTCAAGTCTATCCACAGAAGAGTATGTGTGTGTGTGTGTGTGTGTGTGTGTGTGTGTGTGTGTTTGGATGTTTATGTTATAAAACAAAAATCTCCGTCTGGATGTCATTGTTTTAACTCTGTTCATGGTTGCTCACTAAAACCCTATTATGATGGCTGTGGGGCTGGCAGTACCACCGTGTGTTGGGACAAATGAATGCATTGCTTAGTATGCATCATGTTCGATTCCCATCAGTGCAAAACCCAAAATAGAAGCCAAAACTTTTGTCCGATAGTTCTAGCATCTGTGTCGTCTACAGTTAAGTTTTGGCAATTATCTTGTCAGCGGCAGCAAAAAGATACCAACCCAGCATGGCTGCCACCAACCCATACACCTTAGGGACCGCCACCAGTAAAGCCCACCTCAAAGAGTTACAAAATTCCCCAGGAGTCTTAACGCTGGGAGAAGGAGAAGACTAAGGGCCTGGTGCCAGTTACAGCCGGAGCTTGCCTCCCAGGGAGCCACTTCCACACAGTTCTGACAGCTCATGACCACCTTGCAGGAGAAGCTGGAGCAGAGAGGAGGATGGGTCGGCGATGAAGAAGGAGCACCTGTGCTCCAGGGCTGCTTGGTTACTCATGCACAGCTCTGGTTCCCAGTTAAAACTAAGCCTCATGCCAGCACCCTGCCGATGGACTTTGGGGTTACCGGGTCCCCATTGTCTACGGCCTCCTCTCTGCTTCTCTTTTAACTGGGCCAAGCTTAGCTTGTTGCAGCTGCCGTAGGCTGCTACCCCAGAAACTTTGGTACCATCCATCCCATGGTTTTCTAAGTCACGTTGTTCAAGGGATGTAATTTATGACAAGATTTAAAGATTAAACAAAGCTTAAGGTTGAAGTAGCGTTTCAAAGTAAAACACACAAGCCCGGGCGGCCGGCTTATCTCTAAGGAAGTTTCTTCAGCAAATGAGGCAAAGGTGGTTTTCTGAGGCCATTGTTTAGGTTTTAGGGATGAAAGAGGGTGCAAACTCCACTCAAGTCACAGCTGCAAACATTGTGGCTGAGTGAGTTTAGATTGTTGGTCTTTAGCATACTTGTTTATAAGGACTTTAGGGCGAATAAGCTCTGGAGCCAATTTAGATTTTTATCAGCTGTGTTGAAGGTTTCAACTCCAAGACAAGAGGAAACCAGATCCCAGGGGAAGGGGCCTCTTTCCTGTCCCAAATCCTCTCCTCCTTACTTATCTTGTCTCTCTCTTGTCTCATTCATGTTGAGCTTTTCCCAGGTCTTGGAGTGTTTTTTTTATTTTTTTTAATATTTATTATAAAGTTTGCCCATGGTGGACTATTTAAAGTTTACTTATGAAAGGTTGTACATGTGTTTAGTGCTCACACTGGGATGCTGTGAGTTTAAACCCTGGGCCCCGAGAGGTCATAGCAATGTACCTTAAACTGATAAGTTGCTTATGTTATTTGAGCTCACCGAGAAGCAGGCTCTGGAAATTGGGGTTGTCCTACTCTCCATTTCAGACTCAAGTATGTTTGTCTCTAAATGTCTTCCGTGTCTGTGACAGGGAGAGAGAGAGAAAAAAAAAGCAACCCAAGCGTAAAGGTGTCACATCCTTAAAACCAGGAGGCAAATGAAGGCCAACAGAGGTCACTGTTCTTTTTTTTTTTTTTTTTTTTTTTTTTTTTTGCAATAACATATCAACTTTAATGCATTAATGGAGACCAGCTAAGGTATAGTTTTTAAAAACTTTGCTGTGTATCGAGTCAAGAGCCTAAGTCCATTTGTTTTTGTTTTTGTTTTTTAATTTTTTAAATATATTTTATTAGTTTATTCGTATTACATCTCAATTGTTATCCCATCCCTTGTATCCTCCCATTCCTCCCTCCCTCCCATTTTCCCCTTACTCCCCTCCCCTATGATTGTGACTGAGGGGGACTTCCTCCCCCTGTATATGCTCATAGGGTATCAAGTCTCTTCTTGGTAGTTTTTTTGGTTTTTTGAGACAGGGTTTCTCTGTGTAGCCTTGGCTGTCCTGAAACTCTCATTGTAGACCAGGCTGGCCTTGAACTCACAATGATCCGCCTGCCTCTGCCTCATCGATGATATAAAAGTGCCTAGAATGGGAAAGAGAAGCCGGGAAGCTCAGCCCTGTAGGGACATCGCAACTGGGACCCCAGCTGGCTGCTTCCCAGCTGGTTCCTGCAGTGTGTTGTCAGCACGGGAGTCAATGGTGCTGGTCTGTCTTCTGTCACCTGTCACTTCACTACTATTTCCCTTACTTTGGCTGGCTGTATACTTAATAAACTTACCCATTCAAAAGCAAAAATATAAATAGTTCAGATCACACTCTGGACTGTCTAGAGCAGTCACATTGAACAAAGCCTTGGCTTTTCTTTTCGCTAGGCCGCTTTGCTGATGGTAATGAAGTGGCGGCCCTGGAACGGAGCAGTGGACCCTAAGGGATGCAAACGTCCCCAGGAAGCGGGCACGGTGGCACACGCCTGTAATCCCAGCACTCGGGAGGCAGAGGCCAGTGGATCTCTGTGAGTTCGAGGCCAGCCTGCTCTACAAAGTGAGTCCAGGACAGTCAAGGCCACACAGAGAAACCCTGTCCCGAAAAACAAACAAACAAACAAACAAACAAACAAAACCAACAACAACCAATTTCCCCAGCAATCCTGAGCAGAAAGGCACACGTTCCCAAGCCCAGACCCAGAAAACGGAGCTTTCTGCCCTGGAAGAGGCACGTGTGATTTCTTGGCCTCTGCTTATTTTGGTTAAGTACAGATGGGAAGAAGTTCATCTTCCTTTACCAATTTCTGTCTCCTAATTTCTTTGGCACACGAGGAAACGGAGGCAGGTTTATGAACTCCTGTTGCAGTAAGCAGCCTCCTGTGACACTGTCGTGGCGGCGGAAGTGTCTGCTGACAGTCTTGGTCAGTCTCTGCCGACACTCACAGTTGGGAAAAAAGGGCTCCTTCGTAGGCACCTGCCGGCTTTTATCACGTGCTCCCCATACGACCATGCCACCATGGAGAAGTTCCAATTCTCAGAGTCCACAGCCTCTACCACTAGTAAGACAGGGGCAGGGAAGGGGGCATAGGGGTAGGGCACTTCCTTCTTTCCTGGTAGGGCAGTGGCAGTCCAACTTTCCCAGGCGGGAATCCGTGCAGCGTGCCAGTGAGGTCAGCACTGTCCACGGAGGGTGAGTCTTGTCCATCCATTTGGCAGTTCTCGAAAAACGTCGTCGGCTCCCATCCGAGCAGAGCTGGAGGTCCAGGTTGTCTGCCTTTGATAGCAAAAGTGGATAAAGCTGGTCGGGTAAAGATGCTTACCCGCCGACTCCGCCCCCCAAGCCTGGTGACCTGGGTTCTATCCCTGGGATGTGCGTGGTGGAAGGAGAGACGCGTGACTCCTGCAAGCTGTTCTCTGTCTCCTGCACTCATCCTGGCACGTGTACACCCACCCACAGACACACCCCACACAGTGAATAGTGTGCAATAAAATAAAGCAGGGCCGCTTTCTCAGGTCACCGCTCAGGTCTGGGGCCACAGGCTGCTGGAGCCTCCGCTCCCCACCCTTCAGGGTCCTCTTGTGTGTAATGCTTAGAGCCCATAGAGAGTTGGTGGGTGTAATTAGAAACAAGCGTATTGCTAAATCTTTAGTGGAGTTGTGTTTTTTTTTTTTTTTTTTTTTTTTGGTTGTTGTTGTTGTTTGTTTTTTGTTTTGTTTTGTTTTTAAACAGGCCCTCATTTTCAAATAGGCCCTGAACTCTTTATATAGCCCAGAATACTCTTTTTAAAAACTCAACTTCTATTAATTTAAAAAATGTGCATTGGTGTTTTGCTTGCATGTTTATGTGTGTAAGAATGTTGGATCTCCTGGAACTGGAGTTGCAGACAGTTGTGAGTTACCATGTGGGTGTTGGGAGTTGAACCCAGCTCCCCTGGAAGGGCAGCCTGTGCTCCCAACCATGGGCCATCTTTCCAGACCCTCTCTTTTTTTTTTTTTTTTTTTTTAAGATTTATTTATTTAGATATTTTATGTTTTTTTTTTTAAGATTTATTTATTTAGATATTTTATGTTTTTTTTTTTAAAGATTTATTTATTTAGATATTTTATGTTTATGAGCCCTCTATCTGTATGCCTGTTTGCACACCAGAAGAGGGTATCAAATCCCATTATAGATGGTTGGGAGCTACTGGCCTCTACTTCCCAAGTGCTGGCATCAAAGGCATGTCTTAGGACATGTCCACTCAGCATGTTTTTGAACACCGGATCCTCCTGCTTCTCCCTCTGGAGTGCCACCATGCCCAACTGGCTGATTTTTTTTTTTTTTTTAATTGAGATGAAAGTCTTTTAATATAAGACGAAGCATTAATCATTTAAAATATGCATTCACTGGTGCTTAGCACACCCACAACATCCAACCATTAGCTCTACTTATTTTCAAGACAATTCTTCTGCCTCCTAAGAAGAAACCTCACACCCTCCAGGAAGTTTCCCAGTTCCTCTGTTCCACTCAGTCCTTGACAACCGCTTGCTGGGTTTTGCTATGTATGGATTTACTTACTGCTCATGTAAACGGAACCATGCAATAAGCAAAAGAACTAATGTTTTCATCCGTGCATATAACTGCATACAACGACATGTTTCATTAGAGCTCTTCACACATGTGTGTAATGCATTTTGATCATGCCTACCCTCCCCCATTGTGCAGCTTTGCTTGTTTTTTGAGACAGGGTTTCTCTGTGTATCTTTGGCTGTCCTGGAACTCACTTTGTAGACCAGGCTGGCCTCGAACTCACAGCGATCCGCCTGCCTCTGCCTCCTGAGTGCTGGGATTACAGGCGTGCGCCACCACACCCGGCTCCATTATGCTCTCTTAACCCTCTTCCCACCCCGACTGATCTTCCTCTTGCTAACCAGCTTTTCCTTCTGCCCTCATGTCCTTTTTACCTAGCTTTCCTTTTACATTTTTGGTGTGTGTGTGTGCAGGGGTGGTGGTGAGTGTCCATGAGTGTACAAATGTGTGTGAAGGGGTAGTGAATGCCCATGAGTGTGCAAATGTGTGTGCGTCGGTGGTGATGGTGAACGCCCGTGAATGTCCAGGTGTGCACACCCATGAGGAGGCTGAAGGAAGGAAGGCCTTAGATATCTTTCTCCATCACTCCCCCCTAAGCCACCGTTTTGGGTAGACTAGCCAGCTGGTGTACCTTCAGGATCCACCTGGCTCTGGCCCCACTGCTGATGCTACAGGCAGAGGCAGTCATGGCTGCCTCTTTATGTGTGTGCTGGGACTCAAGCTCAGGCCATCATGCTTGCACAGCATCTTCCCAGGCCTGTGTGTGTGTGTGTGTGCGTGTGTGTGTGTGTGTGTGTGTGTGTGTGTGTGTGTCTGTGTGTATGTATGTGTGTGTGTTTGTGTCTGTGTGTCGGTGTGTCTGTCTGTATGTGTGTGTCTGTATGTGTCTGTGTGTATGTATGTGTGTGTGTGTTGGTGTGTCTGTCTGTATGTGTGTGTCTGTGTGTGTGTGTTGGTGTGTCTGTCTGTATGTGTGTGTGTGTGTGTCTGTATGTGTCTGTGTGTATGTATGTGTGTGTGTTTGTGTGTGTGTGTCGGTGTGTCTGTCTGTATGTGTCTGTGTGTATGTATGTGTGTGTGTGTCTGTGTGTCTGTATGTGTCTGTGTATATGTATGTGTGTGTGTTTGTGTGTGTGTGTCGGTGTGTCTGTCTGTCTGTGTGTGTCTGTGTGTGTGTGTATGTGTGTCTGTATGTGTCTGTGTGTATGTATGTGTTTGTGTGTGTGTCGGTGTGTCTGTGTATGTGTGTGTATATCGGTGTGTCTGTCTGTATGTGTGTCTGTCTGTATGTGTGTGTGTCTGTGTGTGTTGGTGTGTCTGTCTGTCTGTGTGTCTGTGTGTGTGTGACTTTGTTAGGGAGACTTGTTGCTAGCTAGGGTGAGAGGTTCTTTACTGGTGACCAGACCACTGGAGGAAAGGTCTCTCTTGCCCCAGCAACCATTACATCCAACAGCTCCTTAAGGAAGGGCAGTAGCTCATGAGACCTTCCCTGCTTCATGACAACACCAGTGGGCCCCGTCTTGTGCAGGTCTTGTGTGGTAATGACAACTGCTCTAAGTTGAAGAATACAGTGGCTATGTCATGCCCGGAAGACAACAGCCCCCCGACTCCATCCCTTCTTTCAGCTCTCATGCTCTCCTCCTCCTCCCTCTGCGTCTCAGAGGGGATAACACAAAGCTTTCACTTAGCACTGAACACAAAGTAGTCATGGATTCTCAGCACCTCGGCCTGTGATGATGAGGCTCTCAAGTAACTGTCACTACAAAAAGGAGATTATCTGACCAGATTATATGACTGTTTGCTCTCCCACCACCTAGTAGATACAGCATGTATCAATACTTATTTTTTATGACTGATTAATATTCTGCTGTGTTGGATATGGCACATTTTGTTTATTGTTTATCCAGCAACAGATGGTATTTGAGTTAGGGTTCCTGTCGCTTCAGTGAGACACCATGACCAAAAGCAAGCAGGCAAGGAAAGCTTTCTTTGGCTTATTGTTCCACCTTGTGGTCCATCTATGAAGGAAGGCAGGACAGGAACCCAAGCAGGGCAGGAACCTGGATGCAGAAGCTGATGCAGAGTCCATGGAAGGGATGCTGCTTACTGGCTTGCTCCTCATAGAATAAAAACAAATCTTTAAACATTTTTTTTTTTTTAAGCTGGGTTGTGGTAGTGCATGCCTTTAATCCCAGCGTTTGGGACACAGAGGCAGGTGGATCTCTGTGAGTTCGAGACCAGGCTGGCCTATAGGATAGTCAGGGCTACCGGTGTAGTGGCACACGCCTTTAATCCCAGCATTTGGGAGGCAGAGGTAGGAGGATCTCTGTGAGTTCAAGACCAGCCTGGTCTACAAAGATCATCCAGACTAACCAAGGCTACAGAGAAACTGTCTCAAAAAAAAAAAAAAAAAAAAAAAAAAGAAAGAAAGAAAGAAAGAAAGAAAGAAAGAAAAAGAAAAAGAGAAAGAAAAAAAACCCAAAAAGGATAGCCAGGGCTACACAGAAAAAACCTGTCTCAAGAAACCAGAATTTTGTTGTTGTTGTTGTTTCAAGACAGGGTTTCTCTGTGTAATAGAGCCCTGGCTGTCTTGCTTTGTAGACCAGGCTGTTCTCGAACTCACAGAGATTCACCTGCTTCTGCCGCCTGAGTTAAAGGCCTGCAATGCCACGCCCAGCCAGACTTTTTTTTTTCTCTTAGTCTTTTCTTTTTTTATCTTTAAATTTCTTTACTCTAGACGTTTTTGTTAAGGACATAAAAAAGGTAATATACAAGTAGATAGCGTCACGTTTTTGCACGAGGAATTTCACTTCGGAGACAAGGAAAAGACAGAGCAATCTTAGTGAGACTGGATGCACTGGCCTCAGCTGGGGTTCACTAGCCTCTGTGCCCTTTCTCACCCCTCTCCTTGAGTTGGTTTGGCTCCTTTGGTTTTGTGTGGTACATACAGAGATGTCTAATTACTTTATTTCTTAATCATCACAGGCTTTTACCTGGAAGAAGGAAGATGATGATCAAGATTAATAAATGGTATTCCTAACCTGGTTTGAAATCCTCCTCCTCTGGCCAGAGAAATGCCATTTTATTGATATTTATAAGTCTGTATCTCTCATTCAAAGTAGTTATATATTTTAAAAATTATTTTCTCATAAGAACCTATTGTTTTTAGATTATGTATATTATCAGTATTATCAGTAGGCCCAGCTAGTATCAATTAAGACACAGACACTTGCTATATTTTCAAATAGCTTTAGTTAACCTGGGGGAGGGCAGACATTAATCTTCTAAACTACCTTTCATAGTGGGGCAGGCATGGGATCCCTGGTTTAATCTCATGACATCTGTGGTTTTTTTCCTTTTTTCTTTTTATTAATTTATTCTTGTTACATCTCAATGGTTATCCCATCCCTTGTATCCTCCCATTCCTCCCTCCCTCCCATTTTCCCCTTACTCCCCTCCCCTATGACTGTGACTGAGGGGGACCTCCTCCCCCTATATATGCTCATAGGGTATCAAGTCTCTTCTTGGTAGCCTGCTGTCCTTCCTCTGAGTGCCACCAGGTCTCCCCGTCCAGGGGACATGGTCAAATATGGGGCACTAGAGTACATGTGAAAGTCAGTCCCCACTCTACACTCAACTGTGGAGAATGTCCTGTCCATTGGCCAGATCTGGGTAGGGGTTTGAAGGTTACCGCCTGTATTGTCCTCGGCTGGTTTTTTCTCTTAGTCTTGCTTTCACTTCTTTTGCATTTATACTCGAAAGTGGAACTACTAGATCGTGTGGTGATTCTCTCCCCACCCCCCAACAGAATCATTGTGTAATTTTACATAACGGTTGTGGCATTTTACTTTCCACCAGCAATATTCAAGAATTCTAATTTCTCTAGGTCAGCACTGTTAGTTCCTGGCGCTTTTGTTTTTGTTTTTGTTTTTTTTCAGATCCAGAGCCATGAGCCTGGAGCCTCTACCATAGCCGAGCCCATCTCCCGCCTACTGACAGCCAGTCTGGTGGGTGAGAGTCCGTTTCCATTTGCATTTGCTCCTTGATTGGCGATAGGAGCAGCATTCCACGTGCACCCTGACCCAGTGTATCTTCTTTGGAGAAATACCTACACTGAACTTAAATCTAAACTTATATAGAGGTGCTTTCTTTACAGCACAGATACCAAAATAAGAACGATACAGAGCAGATGGGCATGGCCCCTGAAAGGAAGATGTGCAAATTCATGAAGTCTTCTATAGTAAATAAATAAATAAAATAAAAATAGAGACGTAAGTCAGTGGACCCTCAAACATAGTGTAACCTGAGGCCATACTGACAACTGAAAGTGGTTTTGTGATGTACATGGACTTGAAAACACCTGTTGATGCAGTTCATTCCTCTGCTTTCATTTTAAGTAGAAACTAATTTTAAACACATCTTCTTCACTAGTAACTGGTTCATTCTCTGTACGACATGAAAACTGTTCTTCAGCCAGGTGTGGTGATGCACCCCTGTGATACAATCTGGGTTACACAGTGAATCCTGCCTCAAAAGGGGAAAAAGTCTTTTCCAGAGAAAGAAACATCTTTCCGTTCCTATTTTTAAGACTAGAGCTATTTGCTTTGCAGCCATTTTTCAAAACAGGAGATTCTAAACTTTTCCAGAGAGTTCTAGAAACTCTACTGGGCCTTATTGCCTACCACCATGTCTGCTTGGGGATGGTTTTATACTTGTAAAAAATATTGACAATAAAATATTTACTGCAGTTTCTATCTCTCTGTGTGACAATGAAAGGCTGCGTTTTAATTGTAAGTGTTGAAAAGTCTGAGCTGCTAATAAATGCATGCTAATGATCTTTCCAGAAAGATCCTTTAATAATTAGCCCAATCAAATGCACATTAAGAAAAAAAATGTAAGCTGGGCGGTGATGGCACACACCTTTAATCCCAGCACTCGGGAGGCAGAGGCAGGTGGATCGCTGTGAGTTCGAGGCCAGCCTGGTCTACAAAGTGAGTTCAGGACAGCCAAGGCTACACAGAGATACCCTGTCTCAAACAAACAAACAAGCTCATAATTGTAAATATTGGGCTTTTTTTAGAAGATGGGAAGGAATAACTAAGGTTGTGGATTTGAGAGAATGGATGTTTGGTTTATGCAGATGTGCAAGGACTCAGATTGAGGTCCAAGGAGTGAGGAACAGGGGCGCTTTTGCACTAGAAGACAGAGGATCCCGGATCGCTGACCTGAGGACACTTGCCCTAGGACACGTTCTGCAGTGTCTTTCCCTTCTTATCTCCAGCCTGTAGGTTTGGGCATTCCCTCCCAAAGATTCCTTCCTTCTGTTCTTACCCCGGCATGAGGGGCGATCAGGCGAATGGCTCACCGCGGCCAGTGTGGTGCTTCGGACCTTGGTGTCTGGACTTGCAGCGCCACCTCGCGGCAGGAGTGACCAGGTGCCGTGGCGATCCTAACCCCTGCGGGCACTGCTGCACCTTGATGCTTAGGGTCCCTTGATGGTGCTCTGTGCCAGGGACAGCGCTAGGGCAGGACTCTTGGGGTCCTAGGTGCACGCATAGCGCCTATGTAGTTGGATCCGAAGGCCCCAGGAAGGCTGGATTGTGGTGCCTGGGGAAAGAGCAAGGTAAGAACTGTCTTTCTTCGGGCAATCAGAGAACGACTTAGGTATCCCTGATACAGAAGTAAGGGGTAAGGGTGCCAATGAACAGTGTTGAGACTACTATGCGTCCGTAGATGAAAGAAAAAAAAAATGAATACAAACTCCCAAGCCTAGTTTCAGTCTGCATATTGTGCAAAAATTAATTTGTCGTATGTTGTCAACACAAACACAAAAGCTGTAAGTCTAAATCTTTAGAATGAGCAAATATCTTTGTACTGTATACTTCCATATTTGTTATTATTATTTATTAGTTAATTTTAAGGCAGGATCTCTCTATGTAGCCCTTTCTGTCCTAGGACTATATATAGATCAGACTAGCCTGGAACTCACAAAGATCCCCCTTTTCTGGGATTAAAGACAAGTGTGTGACCACACCCAAACACTCCCATATTTACTGGACCAGTATTTAACTGGTATGTGGAGGTAGGGGTTTGAATAAATCTCCCCTCCCCCCTTGAGATAGGGTTTCTCTGTGTATAGTCCTGGCTGTCCTGAAACTTGGCTTCAAACTTGGAGATCTGCCTCTCTCTTGGATCAAAGGGGTACATGCCACCACCTCCCGCCTTGGAATAAATCTTGTAGGACACAAAAAAGTACTAATCAATTATACTAATTTAGATAAATTGGATTTGAATAAAATTTAAAATTCCAGGGCCGGAGGGATGGTGGCTCCGTAGTTTGGATCACTGCTGCCTTTGCATTGACTGGAGTTCTGTTCCTAGCACCCACACAGGCTGCTCATTGGCATGTATACATTAACAGCTCAGTCTCTAAATCAACAATGCCGTGGTGGTTCATGCCTTTAACAGTATCACTGGGGAAGCAGAGGCAAGCAGTCTCCGTGGGTTCAAGGCTTTTAGGATTTCACTAAGTTCTAGGCCACTCAGAACTACACAGGGAGATCCTGTCTCAAACAAACAAACAAATAAAAAGTGGTGGGGCCAGTGAGCCAGGGCTGGAGAGTTGTCTCAGTGGTAAAGCCGTCTTTAATCCCAGCACTCGGAAGGCAGAGGCAGGTGATCTCTGTGAGTTCGAGGCCAGCCTGGTCTACGTAGTAAGTTCCAGGACAGAAAAATAAAAAAGACATCTAGAAGACCCAAGTTTAGTTCCCAGCACCCTTATGATGGCTCACAACTGATCATAACCCCAATTGTAGGGGATCCTCACCTTTTCTGGGTGCCTTGGGTACCAGGCATGCATGAGAGCACAGACATACACACGGACAAAACAGGCACATGCATAAAATAAAATTAAAATTAGATTAAAAGTTTTTTAAAAATTAATTCATTAGCTGAGAGTGGTGGTTCAAACCTTTAGTCCCAGTGCTCTGGAGGCGGAGGCAGGTGAATCACTATGAGTGACAGGAACTGCAAGGGCTGCTGTGAGATAGAAGAGACTGTTGTGATGCTCCTAGTTTCTCTCTCAGGCAGGTCACTGTTTCCTGTGTTTTCTAAGAATTGCACTTCAGTTAAGTGACCTGTGACTGGAAACGTGGTGGACTCTAGCCCCAGGCCTCCTTCCATGAGCAACCAGCTGCTTTCCAGGCACTTCTCTGAGACACAAATAACGGGTGTCTTGGAGCCAGCCTTGCTGTGGTTCTCCTCTGAGCATCGGCCGACAGATGAATGTTAAACTCTGGAACCCATGGCAAAGCACTCACTGACCTCAGTAGTTCCGGTGGCTCATGTGGAGTATTTCCTTGAGATCAGCACAGAAAACCGGAATATAGGTGTAACAAACAGGGAAATAATGTAGCCGGGCAGAGGGCCCAAACTTTCTAACATTTGTTATAAATATCACTGACACTGTGCAGTTCCAAGCACCGTCCTAGGCGCTGAGATTTCTTTCACAGGATCAGAACACAATTGTCAGCCCACAACAAACGTTAGGGGAAGACAGATCATGAACACTTGGCTGGCTGGCTTTGTGTCAACTCCACACAATCTAGAGTCCCTGAACAGAAGGGAGCCTCAGTTGAGAAAATGTCTCAATAAGATCCAGCTGTAGCCAGGCGGTGGTGGCGCATGCCTTTAATCCCAGCATTCGGGAGGCAGAGACAGGCAGATCGCTTTGAGTTCGAGGCTACCCTCGTCTACAAAGGGAGTCCAGGACAGCCAAGGATACACAGAGAAACCCTGTCTTGGGGGAAAAAAAAAATATCTGGCTGTAGGGTATTTTCTTAATTAGTGATTGTTGGGTGAGGGCCCAGCCTACTGTGGGTGGGGCCACCTCTTGGGATGGTGAGCGTGGGCTCTGTAAGACAGCAGGCTGAGAAAGCCATGGGGAACAAGCCAGGAAGCAGCACCCCTCTGTGGTTTTTGTATTAGCTCCTGCCTCCAGGCTCCTACGTTGCTTGCGTTCCTGTCCTGACTTTCCTCAGTGATGGATTATGAGGTGGAAGTGTAAGCCAACTAAGAACCCTTTCCACAGCTTGCTTTTGGTCCTGGTGTTTCATCACAGCCATAGTAACCCTGGCTAGGGCCAGATGTGGAAGGAGAAGCAGTCTTAGGGACACAGTAAGGTGTGATGCCTCACAGCCTGCTTCTTACCCAGCACCTGAAAGGCTGAGGCAAGAAGACTACAGAGATCTGGGGTGGGGGCTCTTTTCTTTAGTATTAGCAGAGGCAGAGGACCTTTCTTGCCACACCCACTCCGCTAGAGTCTGTGTGACATGCAACCTTATCAGCTCGGAGGATGCTCCAACATCGATCAGGTGATGGGCAACCAGATTCTCAAGGGTCCCTGGCAGAAGCCCAGGTTATTTGTTGAAACGAGCATCCCGAGTCCTGGGTGTACAGAGCCTGGCTATTGGCCTACTTCTGCTTTTCCTCCTTCCTTGTTCTATAATCACTCACGCATTCTTATTAAGTCCACCTCTAGGGCAAGGCCGTTCTTACCCTCTGAACATCTCAGTAACTGAGAAACCTGATGTGAGTCCATCGGGAAATGAACCAATGGTGGCCATGGATGAAGTAGTTCCGCAGAAAGCTGAATGTATCATATTAAACAGTACCAGAAGCATGACTGTAAATGAAACTACACCTTGGGGGTGAAGGTGTTCGTGCAGTTCATACAGAAAGAAAATGCAACTGTGCAGGAGGCACTTGACAAATGGCAACAGCTAGAGTATAGGCTAAAGAATTCTAGGAAGAGAAGACATAGCCAGGAATGTGAGGATAGCGAGGAGAGTGAAGCAGTCCCGGGAGTTCCCAGTAAAACAGAAAATGGGACAACTTAGGACTGGATTGAAGCGAAATGGTGGCAGAGACCCAAATACAGAGGACCATAGCTCTAAGAACCACTCCCTACCCTCCATTACCATATATAGGAGTGTAGGATGAGGATTTAACACGATGGGTTACTAAGGATGGTAAAAAGATAAGATATTAGGACCTGAGTCCCTGGGAAAGAATCTTGAGGGCCAGACCTCCATGGTGCACTTTAACTGCAGCAGAGAAAAATGACGTAATTACACAACTCACCAAGGTGGTAGTAAAGTATGGCAGCCCATGGGATTGTTTTGGTTTACAATGTATGGAACTACCAGAAATATTAAGATGTGTAAAAGAATATAACAACTTTATCTAAGTATGGGCTATAGATGTTCAGACTTGTACTTCTCTCATGGGTGAAAGCTGTTGATAATAACATGCCTGAGAAAGGAGCCAGCTTCGCCTAGCTGACTGCAAATTCTAAGAAAAGCTCATGCCACCTTCTGAGGTGATTAACTGTAGTCTGTCTCTGGTCCTTATGCATAGCCAGAGGACCTTGTTGTACTTTTAGTTTCTGATTATTGCTGTACTTTACACTTTGTAACCTGATCTGTATCTCTTTTTTATTTATTTATTTATTTATGCAGTATTCTGCCCACATGTGTGCCTGTGCCCCAGAAGAGGGCACCAGATCTCATTGTAGATGGTTGTGAGCCACCATGTGGTTGCTGGGAATTGAACTCATGAACTCTGGAAGAGCAGCCAGTGCTCTTAACCACTAAGCCATCTCTCCAACCCTGATCTGTATCTCTTAAACTGTGGTTTGTAGCTAGCAGAAGTTCCTGTCATGACTGTATAAACTACTGTGCTCAAGTAAAGATTTTGGCAGCAGCATTGAACCTCCCTTGTGTTGGTGTCTGTCTGTCGCGCCAAATCCGTCCCCACCTGATATCCTAGGACCCTTGCTCTCCACGGCTAGAAGCCCCCTCGGTGGTCCGTGGCAAGTGGGCTACACAGTGAGTGAGTAATTCCTGGAGAGCCAGGGCTACATAGAGACACCCTGGCTCAAACAAACAACAAGGAAACACAAAACACCCCAGAGAAAGGAAAGAAGACCACAGAAAGTTCAAGGCCAGTGTGGCCTATAGAGTGTCTCAAACAAACAAACAAAAAAACAAAAAAACAACCCACCATGCTAGGGGTGGGGGATGGAGGTGGGTGGGTGGCTCGGAGAGGCAGGGGCAGGCACATGTTCATGACTATAAGGCCAGCCTGATCTACAGAGCGAGTTCCAGGACAGCCAAGACTATACAGAGAAACCCTGTCTCAAAAAACCCAAACAACAAACAAACAAACAAACACAATAATAGCCATCATATCCAGCATTAGATATGGTTAGACTCCATTCTTCCATCCACATGGCATTTCAGGAGACTTGTGTTTTCTGTGCTGCCAGATAGGGAGGACCTAGCCGTGAGCAAAAGTCTGAGCACTTCCGGGGTTTGGTCTCTCAGGCTGGACTGCAGGTCAGAGCTGAGATGAGACTGGCCGGGCATAACAGGGTCTCAAACTAGTCTGCGGAGGGTGAAGAAAGGCCTGAAGAACATTCTGTAGCAGGTTGATTAATTGGCGTTGATGAAATAAGCATACTATAGTTGTAAAAATGAACTATGGAAATCCATGGCTGTGTTTTCAAGAAGTTTCTCTCTCTCTCTCTCTCTCCCTCTCCCTCTCCCTCTCTCTCCCTCTCCTTCTCCTCTCTCCCTCTCTCTCCCTCTCCCTCCTTCCCTCTCTCTCCCTCTCCCTCCCTCCCTCTCTCTCTCTCTCTCCCTCCCCTCTCTTTTTTGAGGCAGAGTCTCTTTACTGAGCCCTGACTCTCCTGGCATTCGCTATGTAGACCAGGCTGGCCTTGAGAACTCACAGATATCCACCTGCTGCTGCCTCCCGAGTGCTGGGATTAAAGACGTGCTTGACCACACTCAGATTCAAGTATTTCTGATGCCATTTTATTCTACTTCTACCAGGGCTTGTGAGGCAGGAACAAAGGAAGTGAAAGAGCCTTGGGCAGTTGGCTTGTTCCAGGCACTGTCTGAGACATAAATAGCAAGGCAGCACTATCAGCTTCCTCTGAGACAGACGGCGTCTTTCACAGCGGTTGGGTCAGTGGTTAGTGTTTAACTTTTGATGTAGCCAGAAGACACCTACCTTGCTCAAATGAGGTCAAAGACATTCTAAGCAGGAGGCAACCACATAGGGATTTTGTGCACTTGTTTGTTCTTAAATGTTATCATCGTGTGCGTGTACACACATGTCGTGGTATGCATGTGCGTGTACACACATGTCATGGTATGCATGTGGAAGCCAGAGGATGGCTTTTGGGAGCTGGTTCTCTGCTTCGGCCATCAGATCTGAGGATTGGATTCGGTTGTCCAGCCACAGCAGCAAGCACCCTCTTTACCCCCTGAGCCACTTGAATGGTCCAAGAAAATTTCTACTTTATAATTTTTTTTTTTTACTTATGTATTTATTGCTTTTTGGGTTCTTGTTTTTTTGGTTTTTATTGAGACAGTTTCTCTGTATATTAGCCCTTCTTGTCCTGGACTCACTTTATAGACCAGGCTGTTGTTGTTGTTGTTTGAGACAGGGTCTCTCTGTGTAGCCTTGGCTGTCCTGGACTTGCTTTGTAGAGCAGGCTGGCCTCGAACTCACAGAGGGATTAAAGGCATGCGCCACCAGAAGAAACATACATTCTTTTTTAAAAACAAAAGATGTGTTTATTATGTATACAGTATGCATCAGATCTCAGTATAGATGGTTGTGAGGCACCATGTGGCTGCTGGGAATTGAACTCAGGACCTCTGGAAAAGCAGTCAGTGCTCTTAACTGCTGAGCTATCTCTCCAGCCTGAAAGACATATTCTTTAAAAAAAAAAAAAAAGGGGGGCGGGGGAGGGGGGCTGGGCATGGTGGTGCACGCCTTTAATCCCAGCACTCGGGAGACAGAGACAGGTGGTTCGCTATGAGTTCGAGGCCAGCCTGGTCTACAAAGCAAGTCCAGGACAGCCATGGCTACACAGAGAGACCCTGTCTCCAACAACAGCAACAACAAAAGATTTAGCCAGGCATGGTGGATCATACTTTAAATTCTGTACTGGGGAGCCAGAGGTGGGTGGGCCTGTGAGTTCAAGGCCAGTCTAGTCTACATAGTCTACACTGTCTAGTCTACACTGTCAAAAAGCCAAAATAAAAAATTTTTTTAAAAATTACAAAAGATTTATTTTCGTTGATGTGCTTGTGTGTGTGATTGTATTTGTGAAGATATGTCATTTGTCAGTAAGGTGCCTGTAGTTGTCAGATGCCCTGGAGACGGAGTTACGGGCAGTTATAACCTGCCAGACCCTGGTTGTGGGAACCAGGTCCTCTGGAAGACCAGTAAGTGTTCCTAACCCCTGAGCTTTCTGCCCAGTGGTTCCGTGTATAAAATGGCCACAACATTTTTAATTAAAAAAGAGCAAGGACCAGCAGATGGCTCAGCAGGTCAAGGAACCTGCCACCAAACAGGACAACCTGAGCTCAGTTCCCCGGGCCCTCACGGTGAAAAGAGATAACCAACTTCTTGCTTTTCTGAAAAACAGAAACAAAAACAAAAAAACCTGAGTTTTATCCTTTTTTTTTTTTTTGGTTTTTTGAGACAAGGTTTCTCTGTGTAGCCTTGGCTGTCCTAGACTCGCTTTGTAGACCAGGCTGGCCTTGAACTCACATTGATCCACCTGCCTCTGCCTCCCAAGTACTGGGATTAAAGGTGCGCGCCACCACGCCTGGCCTGAGTTTTATTCTTAAATACATGGATGCCCCTCCCTCTGTGCAACTCCACTGGAGTCTGGGTATGGGAGTATACACTTTTAACCCAGCACTGGGAAACAGATGAAGGTAGATTTTCCTGATTTCAAGGCCGGCCTGGTTCAGGTGGAGAGACAGCTCAGCAGTTAAGAGGACATGCTGGTCTTGCAGAAGTCCCAGCACACACATGGTGGTTAACTCCAACCCTGGAGGGACTGACGTCATCTTCTAACCTCTAAAAACACCAGGCATGTGCATGGTACACGGACACACACGCAGGCAAAACATATACACAAAGCTAAGCTTTTAAGATCAACGTTTATTTTTGCGTACATCCTTGCGCATGCGCATGCCAGGGTGCATGCGTGGGGTGCATGCGTGGAGGTCCAAGGACAACTTGAAGGGAAGTTTGTCATCTCCTTTCATAACATGGGGCCTGGGAACTGTTTGGTGGCAGGCGCCTTTACCACTGAGCCATCTTGCTGGCCCTCCCTCTTTTTAATTAAAAATATTGTGATGGAGCGGGGTGTGGTGGCACACGCCTGTAATCCCAGCCATCTGGGAGGCAGAGGCAGGTGGATCTCTGTGAGTTCCAGGCCAGCCAGGTCTACAAAGGTAGTCCAGGACAGCCAGGGCTACACAGAGAAACCCTGTCTCAAAAAACCGAATAATAAAATAAAAGTGTTATACATATTTAGGATGTCTTTTGGTCTGTTTCCTCCTTACTTTCTTGCTGCCTCCACTCTTGGTGATTCCATTCATCATACGGGATCTAATTTTTTAAAATGTTTTTTAAATTGAAAAATAAAATCATTCATATTACATCTCAATTGCTATCCCATCCTGTGCATCCTCCCATTCCTCCCTCCCTCCCGCTTTCACCCCATTCCCCTTCCCTATGACTGTGACTGATGGGGATCTCCTCCCCTTGAGTATGATGCTAGGGTATCAAGTTTCTTCTTGGTAGTCTGCTATCCTTCCTCTGAGTGCCATTGGGCCTCCCCATCAAAGGGGACATGGCCAAACATGGGACACCAGAGTTCGTGTGAAAGTCAGTCGCCAGTCTCCACTTAACTGTGGAGAATGTCCTGTCCCTTGGCTAAGTTTGGGTAGGGGTTTGATGATGACTGCTCATATTGTCCTTGGTTAGTGCCATAGATCGAGCAGAACCCCTGGGCCCAGATCTGCCCATCATAGTGTTGTTCTTGCAGGTTTCTAGGACCCTCTGGATCCATCTATTTAGAATCTAATTTTTATAACCAATCCCTTTATTCCAAGTTCTTTTTTATTTTTATTTATTTGTTTGTTTGTTTTCCAAGACAGGGTCTCTCTGTGTAGCCTTGGCTGTCCTGGACTCACTTTGTAGACCAGGCTGGCCTCAGACTCACAGAGATCCATCAACCTCTGCCTCCCGAGTGCTGGGATTAAAGGCGTGGGCCACCATGCCCGGCCTTAGCTTTTTTTGGGTTTTTTTGTTTTTTTTAGACAGAGTCTCTCTGTGTAGCCTTGGCTGTCCTTGAACTCATAGTAATCTTCCTGCCTCTGCCTCTCGGAGTGATGGAGTGATGTGATTACAGGCATGCACCACCATGCCTGCCTGGCTCATGTTCTTTTTAAAAAGACTTATTATCTTTATTATCTTTGCGGGTGTGCTTGGGTGTGGGAATGTACATGCATGAGTGCAAATGCTCTCAGAGTCCAGTGGAAGGGCTGGGACCTCCTGGAGCTGAGTTACACCATCCTCCTGGTGTGGGTGTTGGGAGCCAAATGTGGGTCTTCTGCAAGAGCAGTGCCTACTCTAATGGCTGGGCAGCTGGGTGTCTCTCCGCCCTGCCCCAGTTATTCTTAGTGGCTTTTGTTTGTTTGTACAAAGGATGAATTCCCTGGTTGTTTATTTCAATGGTGCATTTCTGTTTCTTCCTTCCTTTACTCTCTTTCTCTCTTTCTTTCTTCCAGGAATTATCCTGGTAGGTGCACGTTTACCAGCCCTGATAACTAAATAGGTGGTCCTGGGGACACATCTAAAGAGATGGTGGCAAGAAAGCAAGCAATGGAAGCTGCCTGCCTGTGATCATTGGTGAAAGGAAAAGTGCTCAACAAGGAAGCAGGAAAATGCTTTCCACCTGGGAATGTGGTCGCCTCAGGCGTGGGCTTGGACCGGCTGAACATTCCGTTTCTGTCCAGCAGCCGAGAGCGAGGAGGTATGTGGGAGTGCTCAAATATTTGTTGAATGTGTACGGACTATGAATGAATAACTGGAGACTCCAGAGATGGAGCTGGGCCAGGCAGGAGCAGACTGACCCACCTGGCAGCCTTATCCCAGCACCTTTGGTGTGCTCAGGCCCAGGCTGGTGCCATTAACAACCCAAGCATCAACCAACAACTTTGATTTACTGCCCTGACAGCACAACAGGCCTTGTCTGCTCCATCAACAGGAAGGAACGTTCTAGTCCTGGCCAGATCATGGGCTTGGTCTCCACCTGGTACGCTGGTGTGCATCCTCAGGTGGGGATGACACGTGCCTGTTGGGGTCCTGGGTGTTATTGCACCCTGAGACATTGAGGGAACCAAGATGGTGTCACCTAAGCTGACCTCCTAAGCCATGAGCCTGGTGACACTCCTGAGCCCTGACTTCCTTCCATTTTGAAATGACCTCGGAAGTGATTCTACAAGCACCACCAATCTGGGTTGGCAAACCCTAGTTCTAGCATGCTGGTTTTCAGTCAGCCTGGCTCTTCTAGGCAGCCGGCATACCCCACTCAATTCCATAGGTTCAGGCCAGCCTAGCACCGCCCCCAGGACGTGTCTGTGCTGTGGTAGTGCTCAGGTGGAAGGGCCAAGCACCTTGGCAGGACCTACTGGCTTCTGCCCAGGAGCCCTGTTGTCTGCCTCCCTCATCTGGTACCCAACATCAATGTCCCTTGTGAGGAGGGAGTGAGCACTGAGCTCAGGAAAACGCCGGAGTTGAGCTTGGTTTTTTTCACTCACTGGCTTCACGGGCCTGTAAAATGAGGGTAAAAGTAGCTGACTGAGTTATCAGGGCTCAGTACACCGCAGCCACTGGAGGAGTTTTGAACTGAAAGTGATTTGAGGTAGGCATGGGGCTAGAGACAGAGGCTGGCTGAGCCCCAGCGGGTCTGCTGCTCTGTCTGACCAGGGAAGGGAGGCTGGTGGGTGCCCAAAGCTACCAGGAGCCCTGCTGACGTCCAGGCTCCACCCATCTGGCTGTGCTCCAGAAGACACTGGCACTTCATAGCAGCTGCCAAGTGTCCTCTGGCACCCAGGGATGGCGGCTGGGTACCAGACCCTGCTTCAGCAGAGGACTCACATCTTCATGGGCCTGCTTGCCAGGGGAGCCAGCCACAGCAGCAGGCCCTGTTCCAGATCCCAGGGGAGGGTCTCTGTGTTGATCCTCTCTACAGGGGCCTGCATGAGGCAAGGCCTGGGAAGTGCCGCTTTTGAAAAGCCTTCTGCCAGGGAGAGGCAGGAGACAGATGGGAGTGGGCTGGGTCTGCTCCTCAGCCTGGTGTGGACAGTGTTATGCCTGGAGGGCACCCTGAACAGTTCCTGACACTCAGCCCCAAGAGGTGAGTAAATATGGGCTCCTGTCCATATTCCTGCTGCTGCTGCTCCGTGCCTGCTGTGTGCAAGTACTGTGCTGAGCCCAGGGCGGGGTTCAGCGGCAAACACGACAGATCCACCTCCCACAGAGTTCATCAAAAGTCCTGCTTCTGTCAGAGCAGGAAGATGGGGAACCTAAGGGTCCCGACTGACACTCCTGTAATGAAACTGGCTAACAAGGGCAGCACAGCAAGTTTATTTAGTCAGATTCGTATGTAACCCTGGGAGCCTTCAGAAAAGACCTAAAGATGCAGGGAAACCTGTTCTCAATGCTTAGGTTCGAGGAGGACTATGCTGGGCAGAAAGCTATGATCTAGGGCTGGGGCTCAGTAGGGTGCTTGTGTAGCATTCACAAAGCCCTGGGTTCGGTCTCTAGCACCATTTAACCTCTGCATAGTGAGTGACACACATACCCATAATCCCAGCTTCCAGAAGGTGGAGTCAGGAGGATCAAGAGTCCCCAAGGTCACCTTCAGCTGCATAGGGAGTTCAAGGCCAGCCAGGGATACATAGCATTCTCGGTTTGTTGTTGTTGTTTGGTTTGGTTTGGTTTTTGTTTTTTCAAGACAGGGTCTCTCTGTGTAGCCTTGGCTGTCCTGGACTCACTTTGTAAACCAGGCTGGCCTAGAACTCACAGCGATCGGCCTGCCTCTGCCTCCCAAGTGCTTGGATTAAAGTGTGTGTGTGTGTGTGTGTGTGTGTATAGATGCCTAAGGTATCTAGCTTCCCAGGTCACTTTTTCTACCTTCAGTGCAAATCCCATAACAAACCCACCTGATGTCAACTACCGCAGGGCACAAAGCCCTGGCCTTACAGCTGCATAAATTCCTCAGGCCTGGAAGTCAGGTGTTTCCAGTGGCCAGCGCACATGCAGGCAAAACACTGTACACTTAATAAATAAATAAATCTTTAAAAAAGGAAAAGAAAAGAAAGCAGGCTGAGCAAGCCAGACAAAGCAAGTAAGCAGCACCCTTCCATGGCCTCTGCATCAGCTCTTGCCTCCGGGTTCCTCTCCTGTTTGAGTTTCTACCCTGACATCCTTCAATGATGGACAGTAATGTAGAAACTAAACCAAGTACACCCCCTCCTCCAGTTGCTCTTGGTCACGGTGTTTCGTCACAGCCGTAGTAACCCTGACTGGGACAAGCCCCATCCTTATTTTCTTTTCACATTCCTATTCCCCTTTTAGAAAGTGGAAAGAAACAAACTAGGCATGTTCCACGCTCTGGTCTCCACTGTCGCTAACAGAGCCTCAATGAGTTGCTAGTCCACTGACGTGAAAAGCTAAATACCTAGTGGAGGAAGAAGGAAGGAAACACGAATATGAATTTTAATCTGGGCTCCTGTGTGACTGAAATAAGAATGAACTGCTTGGGCTGAAGAGATGGCTCAGAGGTTAAGGAGCACTGACTGCTCTTCCAAAGGTCCTGAGTTCAATTCCCAGCAACCACATGATGGCTCACAACCATCTATGATGAGATCTGGTGCCCTCTTCTGGTGTGCAGGTGTACATGCAGGCAGAACATTGTATAAATAATCAATAAATAAATCTTAAAAAAAAAAAAAGAGCTGTTTGGGCTCACATCTGATCATCGGCAATTAAAGGGAGGGCTTTGTGTCCCCTGTTCACGGGCCACCTTTTCGAGGGGGACTTCAAAGAGAAAGGGGCCAAGCAGACTTTGGCCATCTCCTCTTAGACAGGTGCAGGAATTAAGAAAGCTGGAACAGGGACTGGAGAGGTGGCTCAGTGGCTGAAAGCACTGACACTTACAGAGTGCCTGAGTTCAAGTCCCAGCACCCACATGGCGAGTCACAACTATAACCCCAGTTCCAGTGAGTGTAGGACCCTCTTCTGGCTGTCAGTTTCTGCACACACATGATGCACACAAGTTAATGCATACACACCGACATGTACACGATAAATAAACAAGACAAGACAAAGAAAATCCCCTGGGTCAGGGACCCTTGCCAAATGACTTTTTTTTGTTTGGCTCGCTGCTATTAAAGTATCACATTGGAACTGAGATTCCCCGCTGTGATGCTATGTAGCCAGGCCCCCCCAGGAA
The DNA here is from genome assembly GCF_903995435.1 of Acomys russatus. NCBI lineage: Eukaryota > Metazoa > Chordata > Mammalia > Rodentia > Muridae > Acomys > Acomys russatus. The sequence continues at coordinate 7,837,707 of NC_067159.1, forward strand.
TGCGGGACACATTTCACTGAGCTGCAGAGAGTGCTACCAGCCCTTGCCAGGCTAGCCTGCATAAGATGACAGATCAACGGGTCACTTTGGTTCGTGAGTTCCCTGCAAAGTCACTGGGGTCTAGATCATGTACAGCTTAGCTCCTCCCTCTGTCCAGAACTGTCCATTTGGTGATCGTTCCTAAGTAATGTCCTGGAGGCTTAGCCCCATCTTAGAGCTTGCTTCTTGGGAAGCCCCAGCAGGGACTGCGGATTGGTCCTTAGGAACAAAGTTAAGATGCAAGGAAGCGATACAGTTTACAGTCATGGAGCTCAGATAAGCACTTCTTATTTAAAAACAAAAAACCCAAAAAACTAGGCCAGCCTCCCTCCCTCCCTCCCTCCCAACACAGTGACTTCAGTTTAGCACTTAGGCCAGTGCTGGATGGAGCCTGAGTGGTGGCCTGTGGTGGTTAGCTTTAATTGCCAACTTGACACAGCCGAGAATCTCCCAGAAGAGTCTCTATGACCAATTGTCCACACTGGGTTGGCCTGTGGAGGAAAACTCAGCCGACTGTAGGTGGCGCTATTCCATAGGCAGGTTTTCTTTCTTCCTTTCTCTCTCTATCTTTCTTTCTCTCTTTCTTTCTTTCCTTCTCTCTGTTTTTTTAGGTAACAGTCCTAGCTGTCCTGTAACTTGGTTTAGGAGATCTGTCTGCCTCTGCCTTCAGAGTGCTGGGATTAAAGGTGTGCACCACTCCTGCCTGGCTTTCTCTGCTCTTTTAAAAACACTGTTAAATTGTTATTTTATGTGCACGCACATTTTGCCTACATATCCGTCTGTGCACCATGAGCACGCCTGGTACTCAGAGGCCAGCGTAGAGCATCAGGTCCCTTAGAAGTGAATTTGCAGATGGTTATACGCTTTCATGTGGGTTCTGGGAATGACGCCCAAGTCCTCTGGAAGGACAGCCAGAGCACTTGGCTGCTGAGCCACCTCTCCACCCCATCCCGTCCCCACTCAGAACCTATGGATCTGCTCTGGCTTGTGATTAGCAGTTTGAAGCTCCTGCCTTGACTTCTCCCCAGTGACATAAACTCTAACCATATAAACTGTAACCTGGAATTGTAAGTGGGAGTAAATCCTTTTTGTCCCCTAAGTTGCTATTTGTTAGAGTGCTTATTGCAGACACAGAAATGAATCTAGGTCATGGTCCACCCTCCTCCAGCATAGCCCTCCTGGGACCCACACTATTCTGACCCCTGGAGATTCTTCGATTGCTTAGCTTCTCTGGAGGCCAAAGGGGCAAAGGCTGCTCTCAGGACAGTCTAGGTCCCCAGTAAAATGGGAGTCATCCAGGGCTTCTAGACGCGGTCACCATCCTTGGATACAGTAAAACGTTTTCCACTGAGGCCCAGGGAGAAAGGCCAGTCAATAAAGTGCTTGCCTTGCATCAGGACCTGAGTTTGATGTCCAGAACCCACGTGAACAAGCCTGGTGTGGTGGTGCAGGGAGGTGGGGACAAGCAGGTCCTTGGGGCTTGCTTGCCCACTAGCTGAGCTACTTGAGAATTCCAGGCCAGTCTTTTTTTTTTTTTTAATTTTTTATTAATTTATTCTTGTTACATCTCAATGGTTATCCCATCCCTTGTATCCTCCCATTCCTCCCTCCCTCCCATTTTCCCCTTACTCCCTCCCCTATGACTGTGACTGAGGGGGACCTCCTCCCCCTGTATATGCTCATAGGGTATCAAGTCTCCTTCTTGGTAGCCTGCTATCCTTCCTCTGAGTGCCACCAGGTCTCCCCCTCCAGGGGACATGGTCAAATATGAGGCACCAGAGTTTGTGTGAAAGTCATGAGAACATGTCTTAAAAGACAATGTGGACATCACCTGAGGAATGACACCTGAGATTTTCATCTGGACCCCACACTTGTGGACACACACACACACACCTGTGCACACACCTGCACATGCACAGATGCACATATTCATGCACAAGCACACACACAAGCCAATTCCTAGATGATGGAGCCATTGGCTCATAGTAGCGTGGTCACCCAACACCTGCCCACTGTCTCTGTAAGCAGCCTGGCTACTGTGGGCTGTCTAGCTGGGTCTCCTTCAACATTGGATGCTCCTTACAACAACCTTGGTCTCTGAAGTGGGGACCAACTCACTGAGATTGTGTCATCCCATGTATATCAGGAAAGGCCACTGCTCTGTTAAGGAATTAGTCATGTCGGAGGTCCCTACCTCTTTGGCCAAGCTGGCCGGTCCCTGCCATTTGCTCTAGCTTGTCGCAGGTAGATGGCACTGTTCTACCACACCAAATGCCCTCCCTTGTCTGGCTAGCCAGGCTCACCAAGTACTCAGCTCTATGACTACGTGGAAGCAGAGGGCCAGCTGTGGACTGTCACTGAGACTGTAATCATGGCCCATTTGCAGACCCTTACCAAGGAAATGGGTGAGAAACTACCCAGCTGCCTGTGCAGCTAAACCTTGGAGAGAAGCTGGGTCTTGGACAGTCCCTCCACTGTCATACCCTGTGTGTCTTGTTTTTCTGGCAGGCAAGAGCTGTTTTGGACTCTATTTTTTGTTTTTGTTTTTTGTTTTTGTTTTTTTTTTTTTTTGAGACAGGGTTTCTCTGTGTAGCCTTGGCTGTCCTGGACTCACTTTGTAGATCAAGCTGGCCTCGAACTCACAGCGATCCACCTGTCTCTGCCTCCCAAGTGCTCGGGTTAAAGGCATGCACTACCACGTCTGGCTGTTTTGGACTCTAAAAGCACAATTTCTACTGTCCCAAGGATGGCAGTGCAGTCTCTACCCCCAGGTGAACCTGTGCAGGCCAACAAGGATGCCTGGCAGGAAAGCAGAGCTGAGGACCCTTTCCTGTTCTGGGTTCCTGGGTCTCCGAGGGTTCATTGGCTTCATGGCTACTGTGAGAACTGAGGGGTGAATGGGGAGCTCAGATCATGGGAAACAGCACCCCTTTCCCTGGGATGGGCTCATTCTCCTTCTAGATAGGGTGGTAGGCCGTGCTGGGAGGAAGAGGATCTGGATGACACAGCCCGGTGACTTTGGGCAAATAATTAAAATTTTCTGGATCTCAGAGAAAAGCAAGGGAGTCGTATTCCGTACAAGACACTCTTCCAACATCACCCTCCCAGGGGGTGGGGGGGGTGGGGCGTGAGAATAGAGCAATCCAAACTGTAGTGGAAGAGATTCGAGCTAGATCTGTGTAGAAGCATCCAGGCTGAGCGAGTATTAGAAGATTTGGTTTTCAACGTGGTGATGTTAAGAGGGACCAGGAAGGAAGACATTTGGGGTGCTTCCCTGAGAAGGGGGTTAAAAGCAGCAGTTCTTGTAGGGTTCCGAGAGTATTGTTTTTTTGTTTGTTTGTTTTTTGAGAGTATTGTTTTGTTTTGGTTTGGTTTGGTTTTGGTTTTTCGAGACAGGGTTTCTCTGTGTAGCCTTGGCCATCCTGGACTCACTTTGTAGATTAGACTAGCCTTGAACTCACAGCGATCTGCCTGCCTCTGCCTCCCGAGTGCTAGGATTAAAGGCGTGCGCCCCTCCCTAGTTTCTGTTTTGCCCTGTGAGTTCCCTCTGGCTCTTGTTTCTCTCCTCCCTTTTATGATGCTATAGACATGGCATGGAGTAGCTAGGAAGGATCTCATTAGAGACGGAAGAGACGGAGTTACCAAATCTTGGACTTTAAGCCTCCAAAACTGTGAACCAAATAAACCTACTTTCTATTTAAAAAACATCCAGGCTCATGCATTTTGTTACAGTAACAGAAAACAAGCTAGGAGATCCCCAGAAGAAGAAAGTGCATGGGCATGCTGAAATGTTCTCATCCAGGGGCTGAAGCTACACTGTAGTGATTTTTTTTGCTACTGGGCCCAGAAGCCAGGCAGGAAGCAGAGAGGAGGGCAAGACAGTTGGCTTGCCCCGGCTGCAATGGACAAACAATGTGGACCAACAAGACGCAGGGTATGAGTCAGGATTGCCAGTCTGACCTGAACTCTCCTGAGCCGCACACCCCAGAACATGACACCCTGTGGACCTTGGAGACTCCCTAAACTATCTCTGCTCTGACTTTGTAATAGTCTCTACCCAGCCTCATGTTCCTTGGGCATCTACAGTAACCAGCAGTTTTGAGTGGTCCACAAAAGCTTCGCCAGGGCTTTGAGTGACCCCCCCAACTCTTCCCTGGGCAGAGGGGTGAGGGCGGGGCTGAGTCATGGCATAGTTAAGGAGTCACCGGTGGATGCTGGGGAGCCACATTTCAGCCTCAGAGCAAGCAGGAGAGACAACTTCCCTGAGAGCCATCAGCTCGCTGAGCAAAGATTTGAAATATTCCACAAGTGTCAGCAGAGATGGGCAGAAGGGCCCCAGGCAGGACTGGCCTGGGAACTGGGCCTCTGTCTCACCCTGGCTGGGGCTGTTCCCCAGGACTCAGGCAGAGCCTGGCTGAGGGGAAAATCAATCTGCTCCGAGATGCGCCTTCTCGGAGACTGTCTGGCAGGAGGGATGGTGAAATGCAGTGGCCCCAAACCAACGCCCGGGCCTATTTAAAGCCTTAATGTTATAAAAGGTCTAAGGGTGCGATGGGGAGAGGGGGGATAAATAATTCAGAAAGCAAATGAGACTTTGCCAGTACTGACCAAGGCTTGTGCTGGCTGAACTCACAGCTGCACCCAGCCTCCTGGGAGAAAGTGCAAACGGTGACTTGGCCTGGCTGGCTTTGCTTCTCAAAGCATTCCTACAAGTTTCGCCTCTCACCTCCTCCCCAGGGCTCTGTGAGGTGAGGTGCTTCAGCCTGGCCATGCTAACCTGCTTGGAGCATGAAGCCGGGGCCCAGGACCACTAACCAGCCAGCCAGGAACCCTTGCCTCTGCATCGCCTTGTTCATAGATAGTCCCTTCATTACCTTCTTTAAACAGAGCATCTGTTGCCCCCCACTGGGTACACCAGCTTCACTGGCTCACAAGCTTCTGAGGATTCATGCTTACACAGCAAGTATATGCTGGGCAGTGGTGGCACACGCCTTCAATCCCAGCACTCAGGAGGCAAGGGCTGTGAGTTCGAGACCAGCCTGGTCTACAAAGTGAGTCTAGGATGGCCAAGGCTACACAGAGAAACCCTGTCTTGAAAAACCAAAAATAACAAAGAACACAGCAAGTATACTACCCATTGAGCAAAGGTTTTTTTTTTTTTTTTTTTTTTTTTTTTTTTTTTTTTGAGGGTAGCTTTATATAGCTGTGGGATCCTGAGAAAGTTCTGTCCCCTCTTTGGTCCCTCAAAGGCTTCACTTTTCTTTAGGATAAAGATGTAAGCATCAATAGCTGGACTGAGACAGGAACAATGGCACATGCCCATAATGCCCACAGTGGGACATGGAGGCAGGAGGATCAGGTATGTATTATCATCCTCAGTCACATAGTAAGTTCAAGTACAGCCTGGGTGTCTGTCTGTCTGTCTGAAGGCAGGATTTCTCTGTGTAGCCCTGGCTGTCCTGGAACACAGTCTGTAGACCAGGCTGGCCTTGAACTCAGAGATCCACCTGCCTTAGTGGAATTAAATAACCCTGCCTTTGCTTCCAAGACCTCTCAGGTTAGGTCTTTATGGTCCCCATCTGGGACAAGGGAGGGTGGGACACAAGATCTAGGAGGGGTGGGTGCAGAGAATAGGGAAGCAAGGTGGCTCCCCATACCAATGATCGCTTGTTAATGTAATACTCTTTAAAAAAAAATAACACACACACACACACACACACACACACACACACACACACATATATCGGAAGAAGGCATGGGCACTGGGAAGCATCTCTCCCGCAGTGGGCAGAGTGCAAACTCACCCTTCAGACTGATCACTCCCACCACCTGCCAGTCAAGATGACAGCTCTCAAGCATGACTTAGAGACTGTCAGTCATTTCTCTATCAGCAAGCTGTCTTAGCATGGCCTTCTTCCCTGAACTGACAGAAGTTTCTGGCACAGTCGTTTGAACATCATTCTCAGTTTCTATAGTCTCGAGCCCCCCTCCCACCCCCCCCCCCCCACCCCACCCCCGCTTTGCGTGGCTCCGAACACTTGAAATGCCGACAGGGAAGATCTGAGAAAAGCGCCCTATTCCATTCCAATCTGGGTTTTTTGTTGTTGTTGTTTGTTTGTTTTGTTTTGTTTTTGTGACAAGATGAGTTCCAAGTCCTTCAAGGTAGCCAATATACTGGGATCAGGACCCAGGAGTTCTTGGTTCCGAGCCAGGACTCTGGCCACTCAGCTCATCTTTATCCCCACATGGCTTAGCTCCCGACCCGACCCATTAGGGAGCCAATTGCCTGGCCTCTCTTCCTGGAACTCTCAGCTGGCTCTCACTCTGCAACTGATATAAAGAAACAAAGATAACAGAACCAAAGCTCACCACAGTTTTGGACAGAAGCTGTGATGACAGCTTAAGGCACAATGCATTAACGTCTCTGAATATTTCATGCCAGGTACATTAGAGCAGGAACATGATTCTTCGAGGCCGATCACCCATCTTGGGTATTAAGTCAGTGGGAAACAGGCTTCCAGGGGGCAATGTGGGGAGTTTTTTGGCTTCGTAGGTATTTTTCTCCCCAAGGAATTCTAAATACATCTTGTGTGGATGGAAGGTGCAACCCAACGTTATTATCTTATCTCACTTTGACCTCTTTAAAACTTTTTAGACATTTACTTATCTATTTTGTGTGCAAGCAGCAGGGGTGGGGGAGGGGCGGCCAGAAGACGACTTAGGGCAGCCAGTTCTATCACCTTCGGCCACTGTGCGTCCTGGGGTTGAACTTAGGAAGGTATCCTTATCAGCTTAGGCGGCTAGCAGATCTTCTGGAAGGTTCATCAGGAGAGCCTGCCCATGATCACCCAATTCTCAGAACCCCGCCACCTTACCCTACACAAAACAGGCCAGACTTGGCAGTTTTCTCCTGCTCACACACAGGCCAGCTTCTGCAGAGGAGGGTGAGAGACTGAGCTGGCTTATTGGACAAGGGGAGGAGGACTTGATTGATCTGAAAAGGAAATTCACAGAGACAGCAGCCTGGACCCTCTAGCTAGCATGGTTTGTTTATCCCTGAGAGTCTAACATTGATTGCTCCCTTTGGCCCGGACACTCAAACCCATTTACGAGACACTGCCTGTTCAGGAAACAAATTCCCTTACAAAAGGGGCTGAACCTATAGCTCAGTGATGGAGCACCCGACTAACAAGTGCAAAGTCCTTGGTTCAGGTCCCAGCATGAAAAAAAACAACAACAACAACAACAACAACAAAAGCCCGAGAGATGGTAGGACAGGTAAAGGTGCTTGCTGTCAGGCCTGATGAGCTGAGTTTGATTTCTGGGACCCGCATGGAGAAAGAGAATTGAAACTTTTAGGAGTATATTAACTTAGCAGACCACTAGCTTCCAGCAACCTACGGGTTAATAATGTCACCAGATAGCACTTGAGACTGACGACTGACTTATGCTTCCACCAAGTGCCTCTGAGAAGGTTCTTGATTTGTGACTTGTTCTGTTATCACAAAACTTCCTGAAACCATTACCACATCGGGATTTGGCGTTTGAGGCAGCTTAAATCTGTGCTCCTGGGCCATGGTCAGTCGTGACTTGCTGCAGAATAAACTCTAGCACCCTTTAAGCTGAGAGGTGTTTTTTTGTATTGACAGTCAAAATCAGAAAGGTCTCTTCCCCAGAGGGAAGAATGCTATATAAAGATGGCAAAAATCCGAACCACCAGCTGCGAACACCCCAGTGCAGAGGTCGCGGCCCCTTTGGGGATCACGCATCAGATATTCACATTATGGCTAATACCAGTAGCAAAATTACAGTTATGAAGTGGCAACGAAAACAGCTTTATGATGGAGGGTCACCACAACATGAGACACTGTATAAAAGGGTCACAGCACCAGGAAGGCTGAGAACCACTGTCTCACTGTGTCACTTCTATTGCTCCTTTGTCCTCTGATGCAGCCTGTGCAATTGTCCCTGAAGACACAGTTTCCTCTAGGACTTTCGGGTTTTGCTTTTCTCTGGCCTTTAGATCCTTCTGCCTCTACATCCTGAGCACCCCATTTTAGGTGTAGCTGGGGCTTGGTTTTAAGTACCCATAAAACTGTGATGAAGAATGCTAATCTGCTTTTTCCAGGAGGAAGAGCTGCTAGGTTTTCCCTCTGCCTTTGAGGCCCACACTCTCTGTCTCTGTCTGTCTGTCTATGTGTCTGTGTGTCTGTCTGTCTGTCTGTCTGTCTGTCTCTTTCTTTCTCTCTCTCTCTCTCTGTGTGTGTGTGTGTGTGTGTGTGTGTGTGTGTGTGTGTCAGTTCTAGGGACCAAATTCAGGGATTCATATGTCCTGGGTAAGCACCATACTGCTAAGCAGCATCCCCAGAAAAGAGAGATGCTAAGAGCTACAATTACATTACCCTGTAAGGCATCAGCACAGCTTTACAGTTAGCTTTGGAGTCTTTCTCCCTCACTGCATGCAATGTAACACATACATACTTACTGTATGCTTATTGGTGAGTCATTTTTTTTAAATGCATGTGTGAGAGCATGTGTGCTATGTGTGTGTTTAGAGATGCCCTAGTTTGCTTTTTGTGGCTGTGACCAGACACCGATCAAAACCAGCTTGGAGATGAAAGTGTTTACTTGGCTTACAGGCCCATAGCTGAGGGAAAGAACTCAAGGAGGAACCTGGAGGAAGGGATTGAAACAGACCATGGAGGATCCTGCTCACTGCCTTGCTCAGCTTGCTTTCTTATACCACCCGGGGCCACCAGCCCAGAGGTAACACAGGCCTGTGCTTTAAAGGTCAGAATGGTGCCTCTGACATGATGACAGTGGTGCTAAGGCTGGGGGCTTGTAACAGAAGCAGGCTGGGGATACAGTGGCCACTAAGGGAAGTTTGAAGGGCTCAGGCCTGAGTGGCCACCAAGCCCACCCTGTGTGGTCAGTCTACACTGAAGAAGAGCATTACAATGCCCAGGAAGAGGAGCTCAGGCCTAGAAAGATCCTTTCCAAGCATACCACTCACCATCAGCAAGGAGTCGGGCTTCTCCATGGTTGTATTTAAATGATGACGTGGTCTTTGTGAGTGACACTGGCAGGAAAGAGCCTGTCTGCTTAGGCTGATCACTGATAAAAGCTCCAATGGTGGTGGAGAGTCTGGGATGTTGTCGGTTCAATAGCCTAATTACAGTTTCATTTCTGGCCCACCTCTGTATCAGACTTAACTTCCTGACAAACAGAGCCTTTGGAATGTCTTAATTTAACACGACCCTATCTCCTGCCAAGGATTGCTCAAGTAAGAGAGCCTGCCTCAATATTCAAGAAGAAGAACAATCAAGGGACATGCCCAACATGAACCTAATCCTCAGTGCATAAATACACATGCTCCCACACAGATGCAAACCTGTCTACACACTGCTCACAGCTAGCTGGTTATCAGTTGGCTGTGCCTGGGAAGAAGGAACCTCAGTTGAGGAATAATCTCCATCAGATTGGCCTGTGGGCATGTCTGTGGCACATTTTCTCGATTGATAATGGGTGTAGAAGGGCCCAGCATCTGCCAAAAACAAACAAACAAAACAAAACAAAACAAAAACAGGAACAAAGAGCTAATCCATCAAAGTCCATAGTTCCAGCAAAGTCCCTAAATGTAGTAACCTTGCTTTCTGGCCTCTGTAGTTCTGCTTTTGGTGTTGTTGTTGGGGGTGGATCTGGTGCTATGTATACAGATGCTAAATTTTGGCCCCCAAGATCTGGTTGCAATCCAGATGAGTACATTCTCTCATACACTGAATGATGTTGTAAACTTTGACCCAGCCCCCTATTCTCTGATGGGTTAAAATAAAGAAACGCTGGAGCCTGTAGCTAGGCAGAATAAAGGTAGGCAGAGCTTTGGGTACCAGGCTGGGAGTCTCAGGTAGGGACCAGGGGGCTGGGAGAAGCAGAACAGGGGAAGAAGGAGAGAAGGAAGAAAGGAGGAGGAGGAGGAGGAAGAGGAGGAGGAGAAGGAGGAGGAGGAGAAGGAGGAGGAGGAGGAGGAGGAGGAGGGGAGAGAGAAGAAGAAGAAGAAGAAGAAGAAGAAGAAGAAGAAGAAGAAGAAGAAGAAGAAGAAGAAGAAGAAGAAGAAGAAGAAGAAGAAGAAGAAAGTCACCATGGGGCAGTATGGACCATGAGCACATGACCATGATGGAGCAGAAGCAGCCCAGATGAAAAATATGGCAAGGAATATTGGGGTACATGGGGTACATGGCTTAAAGGGCTGATATCCACCCAGCTTTACTGCTTTAGAGCTTTTTATGATCTAAAAGGTCTCTGTCTCTTTTATTTGAGGACTAAATGGTCAAGAGTGGGGTAGAAACCACTAATAGACACTTAGTAGTAACAAAGGGGGCTTAAACACCCCCAGAAAATAATTCTATAACATATTGGCACCCAATGGGGCCAATTTTACTGTACCTGATTAACTTTGTTGTTTTTAAAGTTATTTATTCATTATTTTATTATTTATTGTGTTATTGATAGTAAAAATTTTATAGTTATTATTATTGTTTATAATAATTTATATTATTAAATTTATTTATTTTTAATTTGAGGCAGACTTTTGTATAGCTCACGCTGGCCTTGAACTTGTTATGCAGCCAAGGATGAACTCCTGACTCTTCTGCCTATACCACCCAAGAGCTGGTTTTTAACAACCTCTATGCATCTTTTTGAATAATAATCCTTAAATTTGGCTTTTTCTTTTTTTTTTTTTTGTCCGAGACTAGGTCTCTCTGCGTAGCCTTGGCTGTCCTGGACTCACTCTGTAGATAAGGCCTCCAACTCACAGCGATCCGCCAGCCTCTGCCTCCCAAGTGCTGGGACTAAAGGCGTGCGCCACCGCGCCCGGCCCAGATTTGGCGTTCTTGTACAGCTCAGGTAGACCTTGAACCTGACCTTCATGCCTCAGCTTCCTGAATGGCTGGGATTACAGGTTTGTGCCTCAGTCTGGGAAAAATGTCTTTCTCACAGACCAATTATGAGCCAGATACTCCAACCAATCAGGAAGGATCCAGAGTGACTACCAGGGGTGGTGGCACATACCTTTAATCCTAGCATTCGGGAGGCAGACGCAGGAGGAGCTCTGAGAGTTTGAGGCCAGCCTGGGGTACAGAGCAAGTTCCAGGACAGCCAGGGCTACACAGAGGAACCTTGTTTTCAAAAACAAAAACAAACACACACACACACACACACACACAGAGAGAGAGAGAGAGAGAGAGAGAGAGAGAGAGAGAGAGAGAGAGAGAGATCCCTTCTGCCAACCCAACCCAGGCCACTCTCAGGCCTGTACATCAATGAGACCCCATTGGCTCTGGAGCCACATTATAAGGAGGAGAGGGATTGAAGGCTGGAGTGAGGCTACAAGAAAGACCCACGGGTCTGTGTACCTCTTTAAGCTATGAAACCACACCTCTCTCCAGCCTGTTGTGTTTTCTTCCCATCGTAAGATCCTGTCTGTCAAGATGTATGAAGCATTTACAGACTATTTTGAAAGTTGACATAGCCCTAACTAGCCCCACAGTGAACTGATTGACAGCCCGTTCTTCCTTTAACATGAGAGCCAAGTTTACTTGATCTACTGAATGTATTGTCAGTTGTCATGGCTGGTAATGGGGAAAACAAAATAGGATGCTTCTTTTCCTCCTCCTCCTCCTCCTCATCATCATCTTTCTCCTCCTCCTCTTCCTCCTCCTCTTCCTTCTTCTCTTCCCATTCCACCGTGGAATTTCTAGACCTTCCAGGAAGAGAGCCTGAAATTCCACCATGCCACCATTCAACAATGCATATCCCATGGGACACAGTCCCACATGTCACTGACTACAGTGTGCCTGGGCGTCCTATTTGCAGAGGGATAAACAACCCTTCACAACCTCTGCCGCTTGGCTTCCTGGGCAGCCCCTGTCCACTGCAGGGTAATAATTGAATCTAAAATTGGAGCTGGGATGAAAGTGACTTTTCCCTTTCTGTGGTCTGGGCACTAATTCGGTGTGAGCCGACCAGTAATTGGCTCAGCCTAAGGCGGTGGTGCCTCCAGCATTACCCAACTCAATCAAGACCTAAATGTAATCATGATCAGAACCTAAAGCCCTTTCCCCTTGGAGTCAGCCTGCTTGACTTCCTCTTTGGTACTTGATTTCTAAACCTCTCTCCTTAACATGACCGGAAATGGACTTGTCATTAGGCCTAATTGTCAACAATCACTACCCTTCCACATTGCCATATATGTCAGCTATATTTTCTTCTTGCTGTGACAAAGTACCTGACAGGAGGCATCCTAAGGTAGAAGGGGTTTCTTTTAAAGTTTGAGAGGCTCCAGCTTGTCATGGCCAGGAGAGCACGTGGGTGGGAGCTGCAAGCTGCTGGTCACATTGCATCTGCAGCCAGGAATCAACGAATAGGAAGTGGGGCCCAGCTTTAAAACCTCAAGTTCCCACCTCTGACCTGCCTCACCCCATGACCCATTTCCTTCAGGGAGGCTGCACTCCTGGAGTTTCTACAGTCTTTCAGACTCAGGTCACCTCCTGAGGGCAAAGTGTTCAAACACATGAGCCTATGGGGGACATTCCACACTGAAAAACAAACAAACAAAACCTAAAACTATCCCTTTAGAGCCGGGTCGTGGTGGCGCACGCCTTTAATCCCAGCACTCAGGAGGCAGAGGCAGGTGGATCACTGTGAGTTCGAGGCCGACCTGGTCTACAAAGAAAGTCCAGAACAGCCAAGGCTACACAGAGAAACTCTGTCTAGAAAAACAAAAACAAAAACTATCCCTTTAGAACCATACTCTAAAATAAACCCTTTCTTCCTTAAGTGGCTTTTGGTCATGGTATCTTTTTTTAAAAATTTATTTATTTATTATATATACAATGTTCTGCCTGCATGTGTGCCTGCATGCCTGAAGAAGGCATCAGATCTCATTATAGATGGCTGTGAGCCACCATGTGGTTGCTGGGAATTGAACTCAGGACCTCTGGAAGAGTAGCCAGTGCTCTTAACCTCTGAGCCATCTCTCCAGCCCCTGGTCATGGCATTTTATCACAGCAGAAAGCTAACGAGCACGCTGAGAGCTGCCACATGTACCTCCACAGATGTTAAGTTCATAAACCTTCATCTCCTCCACGGTACTCAGTACCATCTGCAGGTGATGAATTGTTACATCCCCTTCAGAGAAGATGAGGATGAAACTTAAAAAGAACACACCAGGCTGGTGAGACCTCAGGGTTTCTGCCCAACCAGATCAGGGGACTACAGGTCGGGTGTTGTTAATACTGTCAGGAATATTAATTTCAAAGGTTTCCACTGTAAAAAAAAAATACTGCCCCTCAAATGGCAGCTGTTTTGCCCAGCTGCTGTGAGCTGGGTGCCATCAGCTAAGTAGATCCTTCTTCAGTGACCATCGGCTATTTTGAATGCTCAGCAGTCACACCAAGCAAACTCCACTTCGGTGGGAAGGACACCTGAAATCATAGAGCTGAGTCCTACCCTTTGACATAGCTGCTGCCATTTCTGTATTCAGCTCATAAGGTGAAATTAAGTTCAAAACTCTTCAGCTCTGCTTCCTAGAAGCTGTTATGCACAGGTGACACTAACGTTCCCTGCCATGGGGTCAAGTTAACCCACACTAGATGATTCAGTGATGAACTTGGTTATCTACACATGTCGCTACCCTCTGGCTGCACTTCTGTTATCTACACATCTGGCTACACTTTGGACACACTCTGAACGACCCTAACTACCGTCTCACTTAAGTCACTTGGGACCAATCAGCTTAAAGGCTAGCTGATAATACTTTGTCTAGTTAGCTAGACGTGTGATACTGCTTGGTACAGTTAGCTGAAGTGCATTACTGCCCCCCACTCCTTGTCTTCTGCTCTTGGTTTTCTTATCAAAGACTGCCCTGAGAACAGGTCGATACCACAGTTAGGCTCCCGAGTTCTTTCTGTGTCCCTGGGTCATGACGGGTCCTGGGTGTGTGTTCAAAATAAACTGCACTCTAACTGAGACCGGTGTCTGCATGGTCCGTGTGCCTGTTCTTGTACCAACTACAGCGATAGGTACTACTGAAACTATAGCTCCCGCTTCAGGAGCTTAGGTCATGATCCCTCCAGACAACTTGTCAGGGCTCGGGAAGACTGTCCCAGGCAAGAACCCTAGCTTGCCCTGCTCACTCTGCAGCTGTCCTTACTCAGGACTGAAGGGAACTCTTCCCCAGCAACTCAGCCGAAAGCTTGGGATTTACATAACACAACGCAGGGCTGTGGCTGGTTCAGATGCCTCTGGTTGTTGCTTACGTTGACCGGTGGAAGCAGTTAACACTGAAGTCTGACTATTACAGTTACAATCTGAGCACAAGTGTGCAATCCGGGCTGGAGAGATGGCTCAGAGGTTAAGAGCACCATCTTGCTCTTCCAGGGGTCTTGAGTTCAAATCCCAGCAACCACACGATGGCTCCTAATCATCTATAATAAGATAGGGTGCCCTCTTCTGGTGATCAGGTGTACATGCAGGCAAACACTGTATACATAATGAATAAATACATCTTAAAAAAAAAAAAGACAAGTGTGCAATCCCCTTTTGAAGCAGCCTTTGAAGCAGGCTGTTTTTCAGGCTGGTCAGATTAGGTAAGGAGACTTTCTTCTCAGAACTGCTCCCCAGGGCTGCAACATTAGGTCCCAGTAAAGATTTCTCTATCTCTAATCTCTCTCTCTGTCTCTCTCTCTCTGTCTCTCTCTCTCTCTCTCTCTCTATCTCTCTCTCTCTCTCTCTCTCTCTAATAGCCTGTGTAGTCTTTGTCATGGACGAAGTGAGTTAAGCAGATTGCCCAAAAAACAAAAAGGTTCCTATGGGTTTTAGCACAGGCCCACACAGCAGCATCGGGAAGGCAGCTGGAGAGCTTCAGAGAGCAGCTGCGAATTTCCATGGAAAGCTGAGAGGAAAGAGGGTAAGAGGCCATGAAGAGACTGAAAGAAGGTGAGAGACTATGAAAAGCCAATGGCAAGAGCCTTAAGCCCCGGGGTCAGGAGTTGAGAGCTGAGGTCCAAATGTGGAGGCCCTGAGCTATGACAGCAGCTGCTGAGGGCTAGGCTGCTGCAAGGCCCAGAACAGTTGACCTCTGACCTGAGCACCTAGAACAGACTCTGGATTTGAAGACTTGGAATAATAAACCCCTAGCTCTCGGGGCCTAGAGCCATAAGCCTCTGACTGTTCAAGCCTGGAGCCATAATTCTCACAGCCTAGAGCAGGTGTTCTCAACCTGTGGGCTGCAATCCTATTGGGGGGGGGTCACATATCAGATATCCTGCATATCAAATGTTTATGTTGTTATTCATAACAGTAGCAAAGTTACAGCTATGAAGTAGCAACAAAAATAATTTTATGGTTAGGGGTCACCACAACATGAGGAACTGTATTAAAGGGTCGCAGCATCAAGAAGGTTGAGAACCAGTGGTCTAGAGCGATAAATCCCTAGGTTTTTTTTGTTTTGTTTTGTTTTAGATTGATTTATTTATTATGTATACAGTGCTCTGCTTACATGTACACCAGCTGGTCAGAAGAGGGCATCATATCTCATTAAAGATGGTTGTGAGGCCCCGGGTGGTTGCTGGGAATTGAACTCAGGACCTTTGGAAGAGCAGCCAGTGCTCTTAACCTCTGAGCCATCTCTCTAGCCCCCAAGTTCCTAGGTTTGTAAGTGAAGTCTATATGTCTCTGATACTCAAGGGTTAATGGTTTTCAAAGAAAAAGAAGTTCCTTTTCGTTGAACAAAATGACCCTCTATCAGCCGTTTATGTACGCAGGCTGTGTCCATGTGCCTTTGGCACTCACCTTGCATATGCAAGGCTGCTCACGAAGAACACCGGCATATCTAGCAAAGCCAGACATGGCAGCATATTGAAGGCCCCAAGAGAGTCCTGCAGCCAAGGTAACAGGGTAGGTAGGGTGTATGCACAAAGCTTCACCTAATTGACCCCACAGCATGTCCCACATTATCTTCTTCTCCTCCTCCTCCTCCTCCTTTTGTTTTTTCAAGACAGGGTTTCTCTGTGTAGCCTTGACTGTCCCGGACTCACTCTGTAGACCAGGCTGGCCTCGAACTCACAGCGATTCTCCTGACTCTGCCTCCTGAGTGCTGGGATTAAAGGTGTGCGCCACCATGCCCGGCTCCCACATTATCTTCTAAGAGGGCCCAGCATAAAGAGGCTCCAGTTGCCCGCAGGGGTGGGTTAACTTGCATCCCTTTAGGGGCTGGGAGAAAGCTGAGGCAGTAAAATGCCCACCACATGAACATGAGGACCAGAGTTTAATCCCAACCCCAGGACCCATGCTAAAAAAAAAAGAAGCTGAATTATTGATTGTCCTTGTCTCAAAATACAAGGAGGATAGTGCCCGAGGAACAACATCTAAGGTTGGCTGGTGCACATGCATGCCCCCTGACACACACTCAAATGTGCGCGCGTGCGCGCGCGTGCACACACACACACACACACACACACACACACACTATAGCCCCTACCCAAGAAACATTCCTTTTTTAAAAAATATTTTTTATTAATTTATTCTTGTTACATCTCAATGGTTATCCCATCCCTTGTATCCTCCCATTCCTCTCTCCCTCCCATTTTCCCCCACTCCCCTCCCCTATGACTGTTCCTGAGGGGGATTACCTCCCCCTGTATATGCTCATAGGGTATCAAGTCTCTTCTTGGTAGCCTGCTATCCTTCCTCTGAGTGCCACCAGGCCTCCCTATCCAGGGGACATGGTCAAATATGAGGCACCAGAGTTCGTGTGAAAGTCAGTCCCCACTCTCCACTCAACTGTGGAGAATGTCCTGTCCATTGGCTAGATCTGGGTAGGGGTTCAAAGTTTACTGCATGCGTTGTCCTTGGCTGGTGCCATAGTTTGAGCAGGATCCCTGGGCCCAGATCTGCCCATCATAATGTTCTTCTTGTAGGTTTCTAGGGGAGCCTTCCTTATAAAAGTTTTTCTTTTACCCTAACTTATTTTCTACCATAGTGAGGCCTCCCAGGGTTACTTCCCCAAAAACCTCTTTGCAGTCACACTCCTGTCTCTCTGATCTGCTTCAGGAGAACACAAACCAAGACAAAACACTTTGCTCTCTGGTTCCCAACGTCTAACCCCGCAGCGCGCTTCCAGTGGGCCCAGGGCTAAGAAGCCCCCTCGCTATGGAGTGCAGCTCTTGTTCCGGGCAGCCAACAGTCACAGGTCACAGATGCCCTTACTTAGCCCTGCTGAGGATGTGAGAAGTCCAGGAGCCAGACGCCACAGCTCACTGCTGGCGTGCCCACTACTTGCCTTGTGAGGCATGGATTCTACAGTACAGGTGGGGGTGACCTCCGGCCACTCCCCGCCAGGCAGAAGGGAACCTTCCTGGGGTAGCACTTGCTCTGGCTGGAAGTGACAGGTCTGGGAGACTTAAGGACCAGCCTTCTCATTCTGTGATGGGCATTCATGAGAGAGCAATGCTGCACTAGGAGCCAAGACTCTTGTCAAGAGACGCTGGGCAGTGATGGGAGAAAACCTGAATTCATGGGCATTTATTCAACTTTTCCAATATGACATATGTAATATGCTATTCTATATTATATGTTAATATAATATATTGCGTAGTATATATAATATATTATATATATATTCTGTCAATAATCCTAGATGAGTGGTATTAGGCAAACCATTTAAGTGCAGGCTTTTTTGTTTCTTTCTTCTCTTTTTTCCTCCTCCTCCTCCTCCTCCTCTTCCCCTCCACCTCTTGTGGTTACTGGTGATTGAACCAGGACCTTGTGCGTATCAGCCAAGTGCTGTACCATTGACCTACACTGCCAATCCTTACCAGGCATTTACATCTACTAGACGTTTTAAACACTTACTTGTTTGTTTATTTGTTTACTTATTTAGTGTGTGTACGCCACAGCACGGGTATAGGATGAGGATAAGTTGCAGGAGTCAGGCTCGGCGGCAAGCACCACTGGGCCATCTTGCCAGCTCCCAGACATTTACTTTTTTAAAATTTCTTTTCTGACACAGAGTTTCTCTGTGTAGTCTTGGCTGTCCTAGGCTCACTTTGTAGACCAGGCTGGCCTCGAACTCACAGCGATCCGCCTGCCTCTGCCTCCCAAGTGCTGGGATTAAATGTGTGCGCCACCACTCCTGGCCCTGATGAAACATCCTTAAAATGTTTGCCAATGTTTTGGGACAGGACGTCATGTATTGCAGCAGCCTGGCCTCAGACTTGATGTACAGCTGAGGCAGCCTGAGTCTTTCTCCTGATCCTTCCATCTCTGCCTCCGTGATGTCTAGCCTTGGTTGTCAGTTTGACCGACCGACGTGGGAATAGAGAACCTCCATTAAGGTGTTGCTCCCGTCAGATTGACTTGCGGAATTTTTCTTGATTGCTAATTGATGCAGGAAAATCGATGACGGTGCCATCCCTGGGCAAGTGGGCTTGGCTGGATAAGAAAGATGGCTGAGTAAGCTAGAGGAAGAAAGCCAGTAAGCAGTGTCCCTCCGTGATCTGTTTCAGTTCCTGCCCTGACTTCGGGCAATGGTGGATTGTGATCCGGAAGTGTAAAATGAGAGACACCTCTGCTCCTCTAGGGTGCTTTTGGTCATGGTGTTCATCGCAGGAACTGATAACAAAGTAGAAGGGCCTCCCGTGCTCTGGGATTCAAGGCCGGCTCTGCCACACCCAGCTCTTCCAGCGGCTTCCTCAGTATGGCTTTATGCAATGTCTCCTTCATGCCTAGCGCCTTCTAAGGTGCTTCAAACACAGTGCTGAGTAGGAAAGGACGCATGAGTAGGGCTGATGGGAACTAGCCCATCTCCTTCATCTCACGTCACATTCACAGCAGCCGCAGAGAGTGGACCAAGATGAGCTTCCCAGCTTCTGGTTTATTAATTAAGGACACTGAGGCTCAGAGATGAGAAGACTTAGTTGGTTATAAAGTCACAACGACATCACAATAGAACTAAGGCCTAAACTAATAATGTTCACTCTGACTCCCTCCCAGCTATGGTCCCTTTAAATTAAAATAATATTTCTTTATCTATCTATCATCTATTTATCATCTATCTATCCATCTAATTTGTGTGGGTGTTTTGTCTGCATGTATATGCACTACTTGCGTGCCTGGTGCCTGAAGAAGGCATTGGATATCCTTGGAGCTTGAGCTACAGACCGTTATGAGCCACCATGTGGGTACAGGGAATTGAACCCAGGTCATCTGAAAAAGTAACCAGTATTCTTTTTCTTTCTTTCTTTCTTTCTTTCTTTCTTTCTTTCTTTCTTTCTTCTTCTTCTTCTTCTTCTTCTTCTTCTTCTTCTTCTTCTTCTTCTTCTTCTTTTTCTTTTTCCTCTCTCTCTCTCTCTCTCTGTCATTTAAACAGTGTCTCTCTGTATTGCCTTAGCTGTCATGGAACTCACTCTACAGGCCAGGCTGGCCTCACACTCATAGATCCACCTGCCTCTGTCTCTCTCCTAAGTGCTGGAATTAAAGGTGTGCATCACCACCTCCTGGCTCAAACAGCATTCTTTTTTGTTTTGCTTTGTTTTTCATTTTCCCAAGACAGGGTTTTTCTGTGTAGCACTGGCTGTCCTAGACTCACTTTATAGACTAGGCTGGCCTCAAAGTCACAGATATCTGCCTGCTTCTGCTAACCAGTGTTCTTAACCATTGAGCCATCTCTCCAGTTGGCCCTTTTAATTAAAAAAAAAAAAAGACATATATATATATGTATTAATCTTTGCATTTGGATGTCAGAAGGGAACTTTCAGAAGCTGGTCCTTTGTCCACCATGAGATCCAGGAATTAAAGCCAGTCATTAGGCTTGGGCAGCAAGCACCTGCTGAGCCATCTCACTGGCCCCCAGGCATGGTCTTTCTGTAGAGGGCCAACAGTATTCAAATCCGCAGGTTCACCAGGGTTAGACTAAAGGACACCAGTGAGGCCTCTGAAGGTGTTAGATGGAAGAAAGCGGTAATCCTCTGACCACCCCATGACAGTCTGTAGTGGGAAGAGCAGTTGAGCCAAGCTGAGATGTTTGCAGATCCAAATGCAAGGGACATTCACTTCCCATTGTCAACTCCCACCTACCGTGTCATGGTCAGTCTTCACTGTCAACTTGAATAAATTAAATAAATCACCATGGCAACATACCTCTGGCTGTGTCCATGAGGCTGTTTCTACAAAGGTTTTACTGAGGTGGGAAGACCCACTCTGAATGCTTCAGACTGAGTACAAAATAGAGATGGCTCAGTGGTTAAGAGCACTGTCTGCTCTTCCAGAGGTCCTGAGTTCAATTCCCAGCAATCACATGGTGGCTCACAACCATCTATAATGTGATCTGCTGCACCCTTCTGGACTGCAGTTGTACATGCAGGCAGAGCACTGTATATGTAATAATAAATAAATAAATATTGAAGAGAGAGAGAGAGAGTTGAGCAGCAGCATTCATCTCTCTCTCTCTCTCTCTCTCTCTCTCTCTCTCTCTCTCTCTGCTTCCTAACTCTGGATTCAGTGTGACCAGCTGTCTCAACTTCCTGGCGCCATGCTGTCCCTCAAACTGTAAGTTAAAACCAACTCTTTCTTCCTTAAATCATTCTGTTATGTTTTGCACCACAGCAATGAAAAAAAAAAAAAACAAAAACAAAAAACAAAAAAACAATAGCTAATAGGCGTCTCTTCCAGGAAACCCAGCTTTTCTCAGACACTAATATTTCATTCCTGAGAGAGAGAGTGAATCAGTGGAGTCCTTGGCCATCTAGTTCCCTCCATAGCTCTCCTCTGCCTCATCTGTGCCTGGAAATTAGTAGACAGTCAGATAACTGTCTACTGCTGCTACTAACTGCTGCTGACCTGAAGGTTGTTCATTGAAATTCCCCTTCCAGCTGTGGGCTCTTGGGGGGCTGGGGAGGAGGGCTGACAAAGGTTCTGATGAAATTCAAACAGCTGTGGCCAGTGGCTTTAACTGGGCGTGCGGAAGAGAATCAGTAATCCATCATTTCATCAGGCCGAGCCAGATGTTGGGTCATGGGGTGGAGGCTTTGCTGGGAGGGTGGAATGACAGATTAGCAGCCTCTTTTCCAGGGGTGGGAAGCGTAAGTGTCCATGTGCTGGGGGAAGAGTCTACCCATGTCAGGGTGACGACTGAGGGTATCCCCCGTCCGGATATCCAAACCCTTCATTAGGGACCTCACTACTCTGCCAATCTGAACATGTCCTGGGCATGGGCCAGGAACCAGATGCTGTATTGTGTGCTAAGAAACAAAGTCAGTGAGACACAGCATTTGGAATCCGGAGTCTTCGGGTATAGGAGGAGCAAGACAAACGGGTTGACTAAGAGATGAATCTCCCCTGAAAGGCTGTGTGATTCATGCGGGAGCAATGATATGCTCTAATACAGGATGTCTGAGCCTGGCGTGGTGGCGCACGCCTTTAATCCCAGCATTCCAGAGGCAGAGGCAGGCGGATCGCTGTGAGTTCGAGGCCAGCCTGGTCTACAAAGTGAGTCTAGGACAGCCAAGGATACACAGAGAGACCCTGTCTCGAAAAACCAAAAAACAAACAAACAAACAGGATATCTGAAAGACTGGACGGTAGGAGGTAAGCCCTGAGAGATGCCGAGGGTTTGCTAGGTGAAGAAGGGAAAGCCATTCCCCCCTCAGTTACAGTGATACTACTATTCTGACAGGGTGCAAGCCTGCAGCAGGTGTAGTTACAAGGCTTTGCAGGAACATTATTTTGTTTGCTGTTTGCCAAGGGTCTGTGTAGAAAGTTTTCTTTCACAAATGAGAAACAATGGGGCCTGGGGTAGTTAAGCAACTTGCCCAAGGTTAGCTTGGGAAAAGGAGGTGATTCAGTGGGACTGGAGTTTAGAGGCAAGGATGGGCCTGAAATCATGAGGAGAGAAAAGAGGGAGACGCTGAGGCCTGAGAGGCCTGGACCCTTGTTAGGCAGTATGAAGTTCTCATCATGGTGCAAAGAGCAGCCCGATCAACTTCTTCTGAAGATCACTTTGGCAATGACGTAGAAGTGGAAGTGGAAGCAGCAAGGCAAGGAGGCGGTTACCAGAAAAATTTTGCCATCCGGGAGAGGGGGAATGACTTATGACTAAGTCAGAGACATTAGTGTGGAGGAGACCTGACCACCCAAAGGAAAGATGACAGGACTTCAGGCCACCCAGAATGGGAAAACTATTCAGTCACACAGATCTGAATTGAAACCCTAGTCATATCACTTACCCAGCTTGGACAGTCTTTACGGAATGGAGAGGATAAAGCAAGAATGGCCTGGTCCAGAGAGCTGGCCCTGCCCTGAGGACATGGGAGCAGGAGAGCCCGCCCTGCCCTGAGGACAAGGGAGTGGGGGAGCAGGCCCTGCCCTGAGGACAAGGGAGCAGGCCCTGATACAGGGCTCTGAGTTGACCTCACCCCAACATCTACCCCATGTATGACCTGCTGGAACACATGAAGGGGCCGGACCTGCAGATTCAAAGATTAAGAATCTCCTTGACACACAGCAACAACAGGATATCCGACAGCAGTCCCAGTGAAGATCCGGTAATGAGAGTGTAGGCTTCAAACCAGACCCATGACTCGTAGCAATGAACATCTGAAAGTAAACATATTTGGACAAAAGGCTATACTGCGTGATACACTACAGCTTCTGTGACAAGATTTTTTTTGTTTGTCTGTTTGTTTTATGTTATTTTATTTTACTGGGGGGAGGAGAGGGATTTTAGCGCGTCACATGTAAATCATAGACAGTCAATAAAAGTTTTTAAAAATTAATTAATTAATTAAAAAAAAGAATGGCTTACTCCATTGTGATTGTGTCACTCTTCTTACAGCTCTTTATTTGAACATGAGCTCCCTGGGCACAGGCATGAACAGAAAGATTCCCTGCATGGGTGGGAACAAGTCGCACTTGACTGGATACTCTCTGATGGTGTTTCGTGCAAAGATGAGAGTGAGAATGCAGTAAGGAGGATGCATGTGCCTGTTACTGTGTTTGAGCACAGTGCCCCATGACATGCATCCTGAGGAAGAACCACCTCAGCTGTAGGTCCTTGGTCTCTCCTGTGTCTCTTCTGCATAGCCAGGCCAGCAAGTGTGTGAGTCTCCAGTGATGCTCCACCTTTCCCTCTGACATACCCTTAGGAATGTACTGGGATTATAGACACTTTTGCTGCTGTTTCCAGCTTTTAAAATATACTATTATTGGCCAGGCGTGGTGGCGCATGCCTTTAATCCCAGCACTCAGGAGGCAGAGGCCGGTGGATCACTATGAGTTCAGGGCCAGCCTGGTCTACAAAGCGAGTCCAGGACAGCCAAGGCTACACAGAGAAGCCCTGTCTTGAAAAACCAAAAGAAAAAAAAAAAAAAAAAAAAAAAAAGAAAGAAAGAAAAAAAGAAAAAGCAAATGAAAAAAGAAAGAAAAAAGAAAAAGGAAAAGAAAAAAACCCAAATGAAAAAAAAATAAAATTACTGTTATTGTATTTATTTATTTTGTGTGTATGTAGACCCATACATGCCATAGCATATGTGGAGGTCAGAGGACAACTTGCATCAGCAGATCTAACCAGCCGGATGTAGTAGAGTAAATTTTGAACTACACTATGGGACTAACACCAGGCAAGGTCAGAACTGAGATATACCACAAGACAAATGACCGTGTTACCTACACACACTAATAGCTGAGACCAAAAGGTGGGGAAAGGATGAGACTAAAGAGATTTCCCAACCACAGGCAATATGTAAGCTTTTCAGTTTTGACTTAAATATAAGAACTGTATTTTTGTTTGTTTGCGTGTTTGCTGTTTGAGACAGGGTTTCTCTGCATAGTCCTGGCTGTCTCTGTAGACCAGGCTGTCCTCAAACTAACTCACAAAGTGGCGAGTATGGTTAAGGAGATTAACAGCTTCAGGGAGCTGTTTCCTGCCTTGCTGTAGGGAAAGCTGCCCCCAGGATAACACTACACCCATCAGAGATTTCAGGGTATGAAAATGTAAACCCGGGGCTGGACAGGTGTCTCAACAGCTAGGAGTGCCTGCTGCTTCTTCCAGAGGACCCAGTTCAACATCCCGTTTCCTCTTTTCCCCTCAGGGTACCCAGGCCTGGCAGGTGGGTGCAATGCAGAACTCAGTTGGTAATGAGAAACAGCTGTCTCCAGAGACAGCTTCAGTGAGACAGCTCATTTAATTGGGGGGAGAAGGCAGTATGTATGCCCCTCGGGGAGTGGCAGGGTCTCTGGGGCAAGGTTTATGTGGCCATGTACAATTGCCAAGGAGAGGGTATTAGAAGATATTTCATCTGTATACTCAGCTGCTGTAGGGCCTGTGTGTGTGTGTGTGTGTGTGTGTGTCTGTGTGTCTGTGTGTCTGTGTGTGTCTGTGTGTATGTGTGTGTGTGTAATCTTGTAAGGTCAAACAAGGATTGACGTCTGATGACTTCAAGGTCTTACTAGGGTTGATGTGGGGCAGTCAACTTTATGGCACCGGCTTGGGAGGGGAGAGGGAGCCAACTTCTACTGTCTTCACCTGAGGTATGGGGGTCGAAGCTCTCCTCAAACCTTCTTCTGCAATCCTGGGACATTAAGGTCCACACCTCTGGTCCCCAGGCCCTGTTGCTTACTGTTGCCTGTAGGTCCAGTTTCAAGGGATCTTCTTCATCTCCAAGCCTGCATACACATGACACCACATAGACACACCTACAAACACATAAAACCCAGGGGCTAGAGAGATGGTTAAGTGGTTAAGAACACTTGCTGCTCTTCCAAAGGACCCCAGTTCAGTTCCCAGCATCCACATGGTGGCTCACTGATCATCTGTAGCTCCAGTTCCACAGGATCGAATGGCTTCTTCTGACATCTGGGAGCACATGGCCCAAAAGTGATGAACAAACATACGTGCAGGCAAAATATCCATACACATAAAATATAAATAAGTTGGGTGTGGTGGCACATGCCTTTAGTCCCAGTACTCAGGAGGCAGAGGCAGGAGGATTTCTGTGAGTTTGAGGCCAGCTTGGTCTACAGAGGGAGTTTCAGGACTGCCAGGGTTACACAGAGAAACCCTGTCTCAAAAAACAAATCAAAACAAAGCAAAACAAAAAAGGGTAATAAAATAAAATAAATAACTTCAAAGTAATTTGAACATCCCATGAAAGATGGAAACAGGTGGGACAGAATGAGAGGGTGACTAAGAGTGAACCTAAGAGGTTATCAGGGACAGAATGGGTGTGTGACAGTTGATATGTCTAAAGCTTTGTGCCAGGAAGCATCATGGGTAGTGCATACACACCTATTGATAACTCTCTAATGGCCACTGCCCATGACTAGATGAAGCAAATATCCACAAATGGGGTCAGTCTGGCATCTAATGGCTCTCTCTTGAAAGAGCCCAGAGGACCAATATTAGAACTTCCTGCCTCAACCTCCTAAAGTAAGGGACGCATTAATGCCCCACCCTGGAACAGATGCTTTCCTGTTCCTCTCCAGTAGCCTGCAGACACTTAGCCAGGCTGTGCCATGCTCACAGGATCTCTTTAGGAGTACTTCAGACTGCTTTTCCTCCCTGGTCCTGGTGGGGTGGAACTCCCCAAGGGTCTACCTCTCCTGGGTTGGGTATAAATCATCAGTTTACACTTCCCAGACGTCTTTGGTCCTGGAGGGAGGGGGAGGGGGGATGAGGCAGAATCCTCCAGGCTTGCAAAGCTGCTCTTACCCTTCACTTGAAAGGACCATCCTTGCCCCTGGCTGGTCTGTTCTTTGATTGGGAATCAGTACTGGTGTATACACACCCATGAACTCAAGGATGGGATCATGGCAGCCAACAAGTCTGAATTTTGGATTCAGCTGGCAGAATGTGAGGAAGATGGACACATGCATGGTGCCTGAGCTCAGAGCCTCCTCAGCCCACCATCCCCCTCAAGGGTCTTGTTACCGATCTGGCTCTTGGAGCTCTGTGTAGGGGAGCGCTGGTGACTTTTCTGATGTGGAAGAGGACTAACGAATGAGGCAGCTGCCTCCTGTGACACAGAGCCATACATGTTTGGTCCTGTGTCTGCTCCTCCTGCTGTGATTTCAGTATCTGTTGGATTCTCTCTCTCCATGTCGGTCACCTGACTGTGACTTCATGTCTGGCCATTATCAGCATCTGTGTCAGGAAGTGAGAAGCTCAGCGGGAACACCAAGCTCTCTCCCTACAAGGACTTGAGTCTCTTCTGCAGCCATCCCTCTGGTTACAGCAGAGGCAGGACTGGAACCCCTATCACTCACTGGACTTTTGTTGTCACTGAGCTACAAATTCATGCTTCCTTCTTGTGAGACATGGTGTGTGCATGTGCGAGTGTGTGTCCATGTATACACGTGTGTGTGTGTTGCAACTTCTTGTATGGTAAGTGATTGATTAATATACTAGAGATGAGGCACATATAATGGAGAAAATAAAGGTTCAGCACCATTAAAAAAAAGTCTGAATTTGCAGTTGGGGAAGTTGCTTTGAGTCCTACCTATGCAATCTACTTATTTTCTCTTAGTCAGTTTCTGGGAATCTCTGTTTCCATGTTTGTAAAATGGAAAATAAAAGCAGTATCTCAGCTGCATAGGGATGTTGAGAGACCATATGGGACTCGGACAAACAGTGGGACTTCTCAAATCTACCTTCATGCAGAACCCCACTACTGAAAACAGAACAAAATGCCATGTTTAGGGTGACATCGTGGTGCCTGTCCTAAGTGTGAGTGTAATCTCAACATTTTAGGAGGCAGACACAGGAGAATTTCCACAAGTTTTAGGCCAGCCTTTTGTTCTACTAGTAAGATCCCAGCCAACTATATAGCCAGGGCTACATAGTAAGACTTCTCTCTCAACCAAACCAAACCAACAATAACAACAACAAAAAGCAATAGCAACAACACACACACACACACAGACACACACACACACACACACACACAAAGCAAAAAACAAACAGAAAAACCCTTTTTTGTTTGGGTTTTTTGTTGTTGTTGTTGTTTTTTGTTTTTTTGTTTTGGTTGCTCTGGAACTCTCTTTGTAGACCAGGCTGGCCTCGGTCTCACAGAGATCTGCCTGCCTCTGCCTCCAAAGTGCTGGGATTAAAGGCGTGCTCTACCATGCCTGGCCAAAAAAACTACTTAAAAAATTAATGAAGACGGCATTTTGTATGAGCACACACATTTTGTAAGCTAAGGTTTCTAATATTAACATCCTAAAGTCAGTAGCTGTAATTAATTTAAAGAAGTGGTTTTCGTGGAGCTGGGTGTGGTGATGCACACCTGAAGTCCACATACTTCGGAGGTGGAGACAAACGAGTAGAGTTGGGTCTGGAGAGACAGCTCAGCGATTAAGAACACGGGCTGCTCTTCCACAGGACCCAGGTTCAATTCCCAGCATCCACGTGGCAGCTCACAGCTGTCTGCAATCTCAGTTTCAGGGCATTCAACACCTTCTCTGACCCCTTTGGGTACCAGTCAGGCATGTGATGCGCATGTATGCATGCAGACAAAACACTCCTACACATCATGATGATGATGGTGATGATATCAGGAGTTCCTGGCTGGAGAGATGGCGCCGAGGTTAATTAAGCAGCACTTGCTCCTGCAGAGGTTTGGCATGAGGAGGGGTCAAACCATCTTTAAGTCCATTTCTAGGGGATCTAATACCCTTTCCTTTCTGACCTCTGTGGGAACTACATGCATGTGGTAAACTTACAAGCATATAAACAAAACATTCATACATAAAAACAGAAGAAAACTCTTTAAGGATGGGGGTGTGTGCTGTGGAGATGGCTCAGCAGTTAAAAGCACCGACTGCTCTACCAAATGACCAAGATTCAGTTCCCAGCATCGACATGGTGGCTCACAACCATTTCTTAACTCCAGTTCCAGCGTCCTTTTCTGGCCTCTGGGAGTACTGTGCACACATGGTACACAGACCTATATTCAGGCAAAGCACTTGTTCACATAAAATAAAAATCAATCTGAAAAAAAAAATCCAACAATAGCTCAAATTCTTTACTTAACTACAAGGTCCGTCACTGTGACTAAAACAGCTGGCAAACAATGGAGGAATGGTTTGTTTTGGGTCAGTTTCAGAGGGTCTCAGTCTGTGGCTGGAGAGGTCATGGTGGAATGACACTTCGGGAACATGTGACTTGAGGCACCTCATATCACAGCTGGCCCGGAAGCAGAGAGTTCCAGAACTAGAGGCCATGCTTTAACCTTCAAAGACCTGCCTAGAGCTGATGAGATGGCTCAGTGGACAAAGGTGCTTGCGGCCAAGCCTGGCAACCTTAGTTCAAACCTAGGATCTCACCGAGGAAGAAGACAGCTAATTCCATTAAATTGTTCTCTGAGCTCAATAATGCAGGCATAACTGTGCTGTCAGGACTGAGCCTCACTGGAGGTGAGGGAGGGGGTATAGTTGTGTTGGGAGAACACTTTCCAACAGCATCATGACCCTTTTGGGGGGTGTCTAACAACCTTTACATAGCGGTTACCTAAGACCATTAGAAAACACAGATATAGCCAGGCGTGGTGGTGCACATCTTTAATCCCAGCACTCGGGAGGCAGAGGCAGGTGGATCGCTGTGAGTTCGAGGCCAGCCTGGTCTACAAAGTGAGTCCAGGACAGCCAAGGCTACACAGAGGAAACCGTGACACCTATAACGAAAAAAGGAAGGAAGGAAGGAAGGAAAGAAGGAAGAAAGAAAAAGAAAAGATATTTACA
The DNA here is from genome assembly GCF_903995435.1 of Acomys russatus. Lineage (NCBI taxonomy): Eukaryota > Metazoa > Chordata > Mammalia > Rodentia > Muridae > Acomys > Acomys russatus. The sequence continues at coordinate 7,866,537 of NC_067159.1, forward strand.
ATGTGATTCATAACAATAGCAGAATTACAGTTATGAGGTAGCAATAAAGCAATTTATGGTTAGGGGTCCCCCTGCCGTGAGGAACTGCATTAAAGGCTGCAGAATGAAGAAGGAGCTCTTTAGCTCTTTAGCTTTTTGTCTCTGGGGCTTTTTCTCCTCCTAGGCTGTCGGCTGAGCCAGCAAGCTTTTGGCCTTGGGCTTTTGGCTTTTAGCTTTTGGCCTTTTTCTTCCGGAAGGTGAGCTGGGTGCTTCCTCTGCCTCTCTTCCTTGGTACAATCGAATGATTTGGCATTTACTTTCTTTGTTCCTTAGCTTTATGATAGTCAATATAGTCTCAACATCGAAGATGAAGAAAACCGTTTGGGACAACATGTTGTATTCGGTGACCGAGAGTCCACAGACGCACAGCAGAGCTAGCTCTGAGCACACAGAGCACAGGGCGGTCTCTCCGGATGCTAAACTAAAAAGGGCTGTGGATACTTCAAGACGTGTGAGAAAGTCTGCACAGGGAGGCCTGGGACTGCTAGCTCTAAGGCCCCTCCCCACATTTGGCTCTATATGACAGAGCAAGGCTGTGGGTTCCATGACAGTGCTGCAGCCAAGCCTGGGTCTCCAAAGCGATCCTTGGTTCACACCATGTCAGTAACTACGAGGGAAGAGACTGACAACATGGGGTCTCGAGGTTTATGTCCTGCTCCCTGTTAAGCCCACTGCTGGAACACCAAATTGCTCATAATTTGAGGAGCCCACCCGTCCTTTAGTGACATGGCACAGGCCTGTGAGTAGTCCCAGAAATGCTGGTGGTATGCATATTGCTCACAGAGCCACCGTGACGTGAAACTGGAGACACCTCAGGCCTTCGGGACAGCCAGGAGTACCCTCCCTGAGTAGCACTCTAGAAAGTTCTACATTTGGCTAAAGGAGCCTTTTGCCTTTTCAGAAAATCAGGGATTCGCAGCTATGAACCAGGGGCAGTCCAGGGTATCCTGGGGCAGGAAGTGAGCACCACTGTTAAGAACCACACCATAATGTTTTTGTCTTCTCCACAGAGACCTCCTCAGTGACACACAGCTAGGACCCTTAGAAACAAAGTTTGGGGTTTGAGCATCTTCTAGTTTTAAATAGGGGGGTCTGAGACAATGAAAGGCCACTTTGTTTTGTCTTAAGTTTCTGAATTTAGTAAACCGTGGGGAAACTGCGAGGTCTTTTAGTCAGGGAGTTCCTGGGTGTGGCTGATTCTCTGGGGGCTACTGTCTGGGCACCCGTCACCTGCGAGCCTGTTGGATTTGCTGCGTTCTTGGAGAAACAAGTTTGTCTATGGATGTGTATGGCTTCTGGTGGGCCATCTGTGCAGCTGCTCTGTCTTCCCAGTAAAATAGGAGTTTAGATGTGAGCAGATAGTGGGTGCAGACAGAAAGGAAAGATTGGGGTGGGGCCTGGACAGCCAACTTGACCCCCCCTCCATCCCTCCTGTGGTCTCTATCCTTCCCAGCTGAGGACACCTCCCACATCACCTCCCCTTCTCCCACTCTCTTCCGGCATCGGTGTTTTTGTTGCCAAGCCTTAGGTTCATGATGAATGTATGTCCTTGTCGTTTTAGAGTTCAGGGAGTAATGTTCTTCTCTCTGCTGCCCTGGGGCTTCTCTGGCCTCCAGGCTTCACAGCCTCAGGATGCTGTGCCTCTCCCGCGCTTTCTCTCTTCAGACTAATCAGCATTCAGAAACAAACATGTGTTAATCTTGTAGGTTTCTAGGACCCTCTGGATCCTTCTATTTCCCCATTCTCCCATGCTTCTCTCACCTAAAGTCCCAATAGGATGTCCTCCCCTCTGTCCCACTTTCCTGGTGAGTGAAGACTTTCATGGGACATGCCCCTTGGGCTAGTGTCCAGATATAAGTGAGTATATACCATTTGACTCTTTCTGCTTCTGGGTTAACTCACTCATTATGATCATTTCTAGTTCAATCCATTGGTCCACAAATTTCAGGAAATCCTTGTTTTTAACAGCTGAGTAGTATTCCATAGTGTAAATGTACCACAGTTTCTTTATCCAGGAGCGGCCTGGTGGCACTCAGAGAAAGGATAGCAGGCTACCAAGAAGAGACTTGATACCCTATGAGCATATACAGGGGGAGGAGGTCCTCCTCAGTCACAGTCATAGGGGAGAGGAGTAAGGGGAAAATAGGAGGGAGGGACAAATGGGAGGATACAAGGGATGGGATAACAATTTAGGTGTAATATGAATAAATTAATAAAATATAATTTTTTAAAAACACGTGTTAAAAACTTAAGTGGCAGCAGGACCTGGTGGCACACACCTTTAGTCCAAGCACCTGGGAAGCAGAGACAGGTGGAACTCTGTGAGTTTGAGGCCAGCCTGGTCTACAAAGTCAGATCCAGGATAGCCAGGGCCACGTGCAGAAAAACCGTGTATTGAAATGACAAAAACAAAATATGAGTGGCAAAGCCAGGCTTGAGTGGTATTTATTTGTGATCCCTGAGTTCTGGGACTCGAGGTGTGCACCGCCACGCTTAGCTGAGAATCCAGAGAGACTGTGGCTTCATAGACCCTCCGAGCCCCCTTTACACACAGCCACTCCACGCGTTTGCCCTCCCACACCAGGCATCTCTCCTTTGCGCACACGCACGTGTAATTCTGTTCCTCACACTCAGACAAGTTCATTCCACAAACCAGAGTAACTATACTACCTACTTCAGGGCAACACGGCACAAAATGTCAGTCCAGCCAAGGCAATCTCAAAAAGATCCGCAGCGGGAGGAGGTCCAAACTCAGCTGGAGTCTGAGACACCAGGCAGACAGAGTGTTGAGGGCACTCGAGCTGGCTCCCAGAGTGACCTGCTGCAGGAGGAGCTCAGCCCAGGAGGCCCTAGAAATGGAGAAAGTCACACGGGACTATCTGAAATTCCTGCTCTGTGGAGATTTCACATCCAGATCTGTGGTTCTCATGGATGGGTTTTAGCATGCGGCTCTTCAGGGGCTCAGTGTGTGAGCATCAGATGCTTCTAGCTCGTCCTTCTTTGTTATAATAGTACAAAGCCCAGATCTCTGCCCATCCTCCCTCCTACTTACTGTAGAAACTGAAGGAGCCAAAATATACAAAAATGCTCACTCCCTCAGTGGCCAAGTGTTTTACAAGCGTTAAACACACACCAGAGACTTCCTGTGCAAAACCTTTTCTACAGGTGATGCCAGGAGACCAAAGAGTTCTCCAAGCCTTTGTCTTCCGTACCAGAGGCAGACAGGAGAGGCAGACAGGACAGGCAGACAGGAGAGGCAGACAGGACAGGCAGACAGGAGAGGCAGACAGGACAGGCAGACAGGACAGGCAGACAGGGACAAGCAGACAGGAGAGACAGACAGACAGGGCAGGCAGACAGGAGAGACAGACAGACAGGAGAGGCAGACAGGAGAGGCAGACAGGACAGGCAGACAGGACAGGCAGACAGAGATTTCCACAGAGAGACTCTACCTGACCCAGGCTGTTTGGTGTGCCATTTGCTCCAGGTTCTACCTGTCAACCCATCAGAATAAAGAACCCCCTAGCCTCCCAGCCTGGATGAGTTCTCACCTCAGACCCAGTTTGTAATGGAACACACGGGCTCCTGCCTCCTCCATGAAGGCTTAACTATTACGGCCATTACCCCCATGCTAAAAATAACCAGAAAAACAGGCATAATAAATAAAAGAACTATTTCCAGACCCTGGGCAATAGCCAGTACAGGACAACAGCAGCGAGCTTGGCTGCATCTTCTGGCGTTTGACTGCCGACTACTTCAAGCTCCGTCCTTCCCTGTCTATTATTGCTACAGTTAACGAACAAAATGATGGGTTTCACTGGGATACTTTCACACATGAATATCACTGTGCTTTATTCATACTTATCCCACTACCTCTTGGATCCCCCCAAACAGTCTTTCTTCTGCTGTTGTGTGTCACATATACAAATATATCATACATATTTCACAACATAGAAGTATATAGATTTAATTTAGGATTTGCATATGAGAAAAAAACGATATTTGCCTCCGCCCTCCACTATCCTTGCCCCCACTGCTCTCTCTCCTTTCAGTTCACTTCCTCCTCCCCAAATAATTCTCTTTCCGTTTGTGTGTGTGTGTGTGTGTGTGTGTGTGTGCATAGCGAGAACAATCTGGTTGATACTGAAGATACCAACCTGTGTCCTATTGAGACTAAGCATGTGTCAGTCACACCATGCACATGCTCCTACCATGTAGCACACATGGAGAACATGCTTGAAAATCTGCTATGATAGAAACATTTTTTTTTCCTCAAAACAAAATGTTCCCTTCTTTGTGAAGTTATCAGTAGTTCTAAATGTTAGACATTGACCCCCCAGTGGGTTAAAAGGGGCTTAAGTATATAATATAATTAGTGATATTTGTGAGATCTCAAACCGGGACAAACGGCTGAGGTGCCTCACCCTAAACTTCTCTAGCCAGGGCCATCCCACAGGTGCCCTTCCCTGTATAATTCAGCCATTTTGGTTACCTCTCCTTCTTTGGGCTTCCTAGCCTCTTGGTCCCCCTCTCTCCTCCCATGGCCAGGCTCGGGGTCACGTCCACTCTGGACTCTCCCAGATGTCCCTGCCTCTGCCTGTGCTCTCCCTTGTGTCTACAATAAACCTTCTCCCCCACCACACCCAGGAGCAGTCATGCCCTTCCTTTTTATTTATTTTTTATGTATGAGTGCTCTGTCTGCATGTGCATCTGCCTGCCAGAAGAGGGCATCAGATTCCAGCATAGATGGTTGTGAACCACCAGCTGGGAATTGAACTCAGGACCTCTGGAAGAGCAGGCAGTGCTCTTATCCACTGAGCCATCTCCCCAGCCCATATACATACATGCATACATACAAACATGTACACACACATATATACATACACACATACATATACATAAATACATACATATTCACATACATATATGTGTGTGTTGTGTTTTGAGGGTGGGGCACTCCTGTAACGCAGCAGCATGTGGAGGTCAGAAGACAACTCCTCAGGAATCAGTTCTGTCCTTCCACCATGTGGATTCTGGGAACCCAATTCAGGTTGTCAGGCCTGGCAGCGAGCACCCTTACCTGCTAAGGCATCTTTCTGCCTCCAAGTGAGTGTACAATCACAATGGGAAATTAGTGGTAGAAATCGGGTAGTGCTGTTTTCCCCTCTTCATGTGTCTTTGAATTTTAAATATAAATGTGGGATGTAAAGCTTTAGTACAAGCCAAATGCTTCAGTGAACAAGTTGGAGCAGCTCAACCTTATAATGATTAAAAATTAATCTGAGGGCTGAAGAGATGGCTCAGTGGTTAAGAGCTCTGGCTGCTCTTCTGGGGGACCCAGTTAGATTCTCAGTACTCACAGGGGTGCCCCACAATGCCTGTCACACCAGTTCTAAGATAATTGGATACTTTCTCCTGGGTTCTGAAGGCACCAGGCATGCATGTGGCACACAGATACACGTGCAGGCAAAACAAACAAACAACAAACAAACTAAGCCCATACACACAAAAGAAACAAAAACTTAAAAAGAAGGAAGGCGGGCTGGTGTTTACTGATTTCCTAGAGGACCCTAGTTTGATTCACAGCACCCACAGGAAGCCTCACATTTGTCTGATTCCAAGGGTTTCTACACGCTCTTTTGCCCTATTAGGGTACCAGCTCTACATGTGGTAAATGTACATACATACAACGCTTTAACACACACACACAAACACACACAAATGAATAAATAAATAAATAAATAAATAAATATTTTCTAAAAATTTAAAGACAAAAGCCAGATGGCTTCAAAAGTGAACTCTACCGACAACTGAAAAAAAGAAATAGCACAAACTTTCCATCTCCCTTCCAGAGTATAGAAACCAAGTGAAGATTTTTCTATTTTTCTTTTCTGAGTCCAACATTGTCCTAGTTCCAAAACAGAGATATCTGTGGTAGTGTTAATTGTCTACACAACCTAGAATCATTTGTGTGATGACCTCTGGGCTTGCCTGTGGGGCGTTGCCTTGGTTGCCTTCCTTCAAGGCATTCTAACGGTTGCCTGGTAACCAGGTGAGCAAGGCTGGTAACTCTTGAGGAGATAGGAAACTTTTCTTTTGTTGTTGTATTTTTCTTTTTTTGAGAGAGGGTCTCAAGTAGCCCAGGTTGGCATTGAATTCAAACGTAGCAGAAGATGACCCTGAACCTCTGATCTTCGGTGTTCTCTGCCTCCTAAGTGCTGAGACTGCAAACATATACCATACCCGCTAGGCTTCTGCTGTGGCCATAAACTCGCAGGTACTAACATCAACTCCAGATCATGGACATACTGTGCAGGCAAGTGAAAACTCACCTAAATATCCACTTCAAAGAAGGGTATTTTATCGCAGGTAAGATGACTTCAACATTGGTTAGAACAAAAAACAAAACCAAGAAGGTAAATCTTTGTGCGTCAACAGACATTATCCACTCCCCTGTATCTCTTCATTTTATCCACAAGGGCCTGGACCTTGCTGCCTGAAGACTCTTCCCCAGGAGCCGCCTGAGAGGAGTCTCAGGTTAACCAGGGAGCGGTCCTGGATGCGGAGCTATTGGCCACCAGCTGTGTTTTACAATTGTAGCACCGGGTTGGTCTCGGCCGCGAGGGAGAGCGAAAGCAGCGCCCTTTGCTAAGGCCAGCTAGAGTGTGAGCTGGGCGGGGACCCTCCATCCGTCAGAGGTTTCTCCGCCCCTCCCGTCTCGTCTCGGCGAAAGCAAAGCTGGAGGAATCCTTGGGAGTGAAAATTTAACCCCACTGGCTTCTCTCTTAACCAGAGACTAATTACCCTCCCCAAATCTTGCTCAACCTCCCCGGGTCCTGTTTCTGTATTCGTCCCATCTTAGGCCTTACTACTCTAATGTCTTGATAATTGGCTAAAGTCTACAGTTGCAACCAATTGTTTCTTTTTATATATTAACTTATTCTCTCATATATTACACCCCCCAGCAAAGTTTCTCCTCCCTCCTCTTCTGCCAGTCCCTCCTCCTCCCTACTTCTCCCTTCCCCGTCCACGCCTCCATCGGCTCCCTTCAGAAGAGAACAGGCCTCCAAGGAATATCAACAAAACACGGTATATCAAGTTGAGTTGCAATAAAACGAGACACCTCCCCTCATATGAAGGCGGGACGAGGCAATCCAAGAAAGACATCCAGTGGAGGGATCGGAACACCAACCCAGCCACAAAGCCTTCGACCTACGATTTTTCCTGCCAGCATGGGCTAGGTGGCACAGACATTGTGGGAATGGCTAGCCGATGACGGGGTCCAGCTTGAGACCCATGCCACACGCGAGGGAACCCAACCCTGACACTGACCAGAAACTAGGGGCCAGGTAGCCTGGAGACCAAACATGCCCCAGGGGGGACAAAGTAGAGAAATTATTCCTAATGATATTCAGCTAAACTGGTAGACAGGAGCCTGGCGTTATCACCATCAGAGAGGCTCCATGCAGCAACTGATGGAAACAGATGCGGAAACCCACAGCCAAACACTAGGCAGAGCTCCGTGAATCCTGAGGAAGAAGGAGAGGAAGGATTGTAGGAGCCAGAAGAGTTAAAAGGACACCACTAAATAAATGAACGAATAAATGAATAAATAACTCTGAGACTAAACCAACGATCACGGAGCGTGTAGCTTGGCGTGGGCTTTTTTGTTTTTTGTTTTTGTTTTTTTTTTGGTGGAACTACTAACAGACGGAAGGGGGCGCTGTTTCAGATGCTTTTGCTTTGCAGCCAATTGTTTCTAACATAAACTTAATTAAAAGATTCGCCCTCCCTCTCTCTTTCTGAAAAGATTATCGATGGGCAATCAGCTTACCAGCGGCTTATTCTTTAACAATCAGCAACTAAAGCAGATCCCACTGGCAAGTCGTCGGGCTAACGAGCCTTAGTTTCTTAGGGGAGGAGGCAAGGAAACCCTCCCCCTTCCTCCTAGGATCAACAGAGTAAAACCTCAACTGTCCCAGGTCAGCTATTAAAACTCAGTCAACAGCCCGGGGAGATGATTCAGTTGCTAACGCAGGCATGAGGACCAAAAGAATTTTGTTTGTTTTGTTTTGTTTTTTGAGACAGGGTTTCTCTGTGTAGCCTTGGCTGTCCTGGGCTCACTTTGTCAACCAGGCTGGCCTCGAACTCACATCAATCCACCTGCCTCTGCCTCCCGAGTGCTGGAGTGCTGGGATTAAAGGCATGTGCCATCACCGCCCGGCTGAGGACCAAAATTTGAATCTCCAGCACTCACATTAAAAAACAGACAAACAGCCGGTGGTGGTGGTGGTGGTGGTGGCGGTGCATGCCTTTAATCCCAGCACTCAGGAGGCAGAGGCAGGTAGATCGCTGTAAGTTTGAGGTCAGACTGGTCTACAAAGTGAGTCCAGGACAGCCAAGGCTACACAGAGAAACCCTGTCTCAAAAAGCAAAAACAAAAACAAAAACAAAAAAAAAACAGGCAAGCAAGCAAGCAAACAAACAAAACAAAAACAAAAACAAACCAGACTGCTCTGTAACCCTATGGATGGAGAGGCAGAAAGAGGAGGCTCCCTGGAGCTCACAGGCCATGTAATCTTGAGGTGTCCATGTCTGGGTTCAGTGAGAGACCCCTGCCACTAAAAAATAAGGCAGATAGTCAAAAGAAGACTCCTGATACTGACTTCTGGCTTCCACATATATGTGCACATGGGACCAAGTACAAAAGCATAAACCAAACACAGCCCAGACTCCTCACCTCAAAACAACAAAACCCCTCAATATATGCATCCTTTTGACAACCGACGCCTGTCCTTGGTGAGCCCTCTGGAGCTCTGTGTGGCGGGACTTAGGAGCTGCAGTGTCTCTGAGAGACTGGGATAGGTCCCGCAAGTCTGAGTGGGCCACCTTCTGAACATCTGTCTCTCAGTTCAAGTGGGGAATCCCAAAAGAGATGTCCCATGAAGGTCAGTCTCCAACTGGGCTGGCTTTGGCTTAGAAATCCGTGTGCATAACAGACATTAAAGAGACACTGCACTGGAGGGGACGTGACCCTCCAATTCCTGTAAACCAAAGGGCAGACCTATTGCCAAGGGCCCTCTATCCACTTAGAGCAGCCCAGTGTCCCTTGCAACATGTCTTCCGTCATGCCTCAGAAAGCCCAGGTCATCTAAGCCTCTATCTAGAACTGATGGGTCTATCAATAAACTTCACTTCTGGCCTATGATTTGAATCATGGCTTCTGCAAACGCCACTAACCAAGGCGTCTGCCTACTCAGTGTTCCCTTTTGAGTGAATACAGCTCTACAAGGAGCTTCAGTGGAAAGGCTATGGGATCTGGGGGAGGCTGTTGGAACGCTGGGCCTCCAGTGTCCCCCAAACAGTGCACAGACCTAGTGCATGGGGCCAAGGTCCCTCTGTGACTGTGGAAGAGAACAGAGGCTGCTTTGACTAGGAATATAAAAAGAAAGCCTGAAAGTGGACAGTACTGTCATTTTCCTGCTTCCTACCTCTGCACTCCCCAGGGAGCCAAGTATCCCTTTAGGTTGGGGGACTTATATCTTGCCTGGATTATTTGTCAGTTTTTCCTCCTTCTCTCCCTTTTCCTCCTCCTCCTCCTCCTCCTCCTCCTTTGTGACAAGGGCCCCAACACAGCAACCTCCCAAGTTCTACGTCAGAGGCCTGAACATCACTTGTAGCTCATGTCCAAACTGTGGCTGAACTCTCACAGGGAAAACTGCCCATCCCCTTTGTCTGATTTCTACAAGCACTTTCTGTGTCCTAGACACCCAGGCAGGGTGACAGCCAATGAAGACCCATGGCTGTCTTTTCCTTGAAGCAGCCACAGAGCACCTGTAAACGTATGTTGGTAACGATTGTTTCACAGGTTCCCTTGAAGGCAAATGAAAGGTATGTGTGACCAGCTCACAGAATTACTATGACTCTACAGGGCTCAAGGAGGAGGTGCTGCTGTTCTCAACACACCTGTGCCTTTAAGCCTGACTGTTGCTCTTTTTTTTTTTTTTTTTTTTACTTTTATTGAATGTCTATGAGTTACACGTTAGGCAACAAAATCCCTCTCCTCCCCCCAGTAAAATAAAACAAACAGACAAACAAAAAAATCTTGTCACAGAAGCTGTAGTGTATCACGCAGTCTAGCCTTTTGTCCACATATGTTTACTTTCAAATGTTCATTGCTATGAGTCATGGGTCTGGTTTGAGGCCTGCACTATCGTTACTGGATCCTAACTGGGACTGCTGTCCGATAGCCCATTGAGTGTCAAGGAGATTCTTCATTTTTGAGTCTGCAGGTCTGGCCCCTTCATGTGTTCCAGCAGGTCATACATACAGGGTAGATGTTGGGGTAAGGTCGACTCAGAGCCCTGTATCAGGGCCTGCTCCCTTGTCCTCAGGGCAGGACCGGCTATCCAGCTCTCATCTCCTCAGGGCAGGGCCAGCTCTTCAGCTCCTGTCACCTCAGGGCAGTGCCCGTTTTCCCACTTCCATGTCATTGTGGCAGGGCCCACTCTCTTGCTCCTGTGTCATCATGGCAGGACCAGCTGTTATCATGGCAGAGCCGGTTTACCCACTCCCATGTTATCAGGGCAGGGCTGGCTCACCCGCTCCTGTGTCCTCAGGTTAGGGCCGGCTCTCAGGTTCCCATGTCCCCAGGGCTGACTCACCTGCTCCCCCGTCCTCAGGACCAGCTTTCCTGCTCCTGTTCAATTCACCAGACTGTTGCTGGCCATCAAGGCCCGGATGGCCTCCTACTCCTGTGGGTACTGGATCTTGTGGGCCATCAAGCAGGTGGCAAGTGGAGGCCCCTCCAAGTCTTCATTGAGTTGCTCACAGGAACCATTGACGTTGGCCCAGCTCCAGGGGACCTTGTGGCTCTGTTGATTTGTGCCTCCTGAGCCTCTGGTTCCATTGAGTGCTCCATCTGCCATGGGCCCCCACCTTGGTGCTGCCCCTAGTATCCACCTCTGCACAATCCAGCTCTCAGCACTGAGCAGGGCCCTGGCCTGTGAGAGGAGGTCCATGAGGCCTGTGGTGTGGGCGGTGCAGTCCTCGCTCAGGCTATACTCAAACAGCACTCCCTCCTCGAACACAACCTGAAAAGCAGAGGAGCTGGCAGTAGCGGTGGCCCAGAGTCCTGCGGCAGGAGGGCATGGATGATGGACACGACAGGATTTCCTTCTTTCTGGGAAACACCAGCACTGTGTTTTGGAGCTCTCAGTATGGTCCTTTGGTGGCTGTGCAGTCACTGCTGTTCCATGGATCAGACAGTGTGCAATCGACGCCATCTTAGATGATCTCAATTTGGGCATTTCTAATATATTGCGCTAAGTGTTTGTGTCCTCCCAATCAGGCCGCTCTGGGCAGGGGGGGAGGGTGGGGGGGGGTGTGAACATTTCTGTGTAGCTCTGGAACACAATCATCCTCCTCAGAATGCATTGAGGACCTCATCTTTAGGACCCTGCGTGGCCCCGCGCCTGCCCCTGTAGCTCATTTTTGTGGTTCTGGATGAAACTTCACGCTGCTTCTGTATAGTTTTTTTGGGTTTTGGTTGTTGTCAGGTAGGAAAATGCCCTGGTTGCTTTCGTGTGTGTGTGTGTGTGTGTGTGTGTGTGTGTGTGTGTGCTTTTAAAAGTGTATATATAGGAGGTCTGAGAGATGGCTCAGCAGTAGAGTTTGTACAGGTGCTGCACTTCCAAAGAACTGGAGCTTGGTTCCCAGTGCCCACACTGGGTGACTCACAACTGCCTGTTACTCAAGCTCCTGGAAGATCTGATGCTCCTGGCCTCCTTCCATGCACGCGCACACGCATGCGCGCACCCACAGGCACCCACACATACACACACATGCATGCATACACACACACACACACACACGCACGCACGCACGCACGCACGCACGCACGCACGCACACACACACATACAATAAAAGAAATAATAAAAATATTTTTTAAACACACATAAAGATACTTAAAGAGTCTGAGGAGATGACTCAGTTGTAAAACGCTTGCTGTGCAAACAGAAAGGCCTGAGTTCATATTCCAGCACCTCTGCTATAGGTTAAAAAAGAAAATGGGCTGGAAAGATGGATCAGCAATTAAGAGCACCAGCTGCTCTTCCAGAGGTCCTGAGTTCAATTCCCAGCGACCACATGGTGGCTCATAACCATCTATACCGGATCTGATGTTTTCTTCTGGCCTGTAGGTGTAGATGCAAATAGAGCACTCATACACATAAATAAACAAATAAACTTAAAAAAAAAAAAAAAAACAGGAATGGTGGCACCCTTCTAATCCTCCACTGGGAGATGAGGACAGGAAGGCCTGGGTCCAGCGAGAGACCCTGCCTCAGACAAAGTGGAGGTCATGCAGCCGACTTGTGGCCCGCATAGGCCCACATGCCACGCACAAACCAGTGAACTAATAAGCACAAGCAAATGAAGCGCATGTCGGTCCCTCTGGCCTCTCCCAGGCAAACTTTGAACCCTGGAGGTTTCCTTTGGCATTGCTCTTTAGGGCTTCTCCTGATGAGGCAGCAACAATGCAGCTATTAACCTGCACTGATACCTCACATATCAAACTATGCAGAACCACCCAGAAGCTAGATCAGGATTCTTCTTCTTCTTCTTCTTCTTCTTCTTCTTCTTCTTCTTCTTCTTCTTCTTCTTCTTCTTCTTCTTTTTACTTTAATCCCAGCAATTGGGAGGCAGAGGCTGGTGGATCTCTGTCAGTTGGAGGCTAGCCTGGTCTACAGAGTTCCAGGACAACCAAGGCTATACACAGACTCTGTCTTGAAAAAAAAAATCTATATTACTTTCAAAATCCAAGGTGTCCCACCAGGCATGGTGGTGCACACTGTTAGGTCCAAAATGAGCCCCGCGCCCCACCCTGCCTCCCCAACGCAGTGCCACTGATAATGATGTAAATTAAAGAACGGGCTCAGCTCAGGCTAAACTCTGACAGGGTACACAGAAGGATTGCTAGCAGATAAAACAGAGACCCAAAATCAGCATTCCTCAGAAACCTATGAAGTGCGCAGGTTTCTATTTGTCAGAAAGAGCCATTATTTTCCTTATCTGCCCCTCCAGCAGACCACCTCTAGCAATGGAGCATTGAATTCCCTATTAACACACACCTGTACGACATACTGAAGTCCCACGATAACCCCCAGGCTCTTCCGGCCCCTCTCAGCTTCTCTAACTTCCAGGCTGTTCTAGCTTACAGGCTCCCTCCTGCCTCAGCACCCATCTCTTTAAAGCCGTCAAGGCTCTCCAGCTTTTCCACCAGCCCCCCTCTTCCCCCCACTCCCCCCGCAAGAGATGGCCTTGGCAGTTTGAATAAACCTTTCTTTCCACCCACAGAGTGGTCTGCTTTGGTGGTTTCACTGGTCCATCGCTTACACACACCCACAATCCCAGCACTTTGAGGAGAGGCAAGAGGATTTCCCAAATCCAAGGCCAGTGTGTGAGTGTGTGTGTTATATACAAGACCCTGTCTCAAACCCTTTTCCCTTGCACAAAATTCCAAAGAGCAACATTTCGTTTCTTATTTATAGAAGAGGTCAGAGGCAGCAACTTGTTTTCTACCTTAGGTGATATTTTAATGTACTCTGGACATCTGGGCATTCCACTGACACCGCCAGGCCTTTCAGGATGGGGAGCTCCTAAATTTCTACAGGATTTACTGCTGTCTGCAGGCCTGTGTCCTGCCCAGGTGTGTAGGATAATTGCTACATCCTATTTGCCTGGTCCATTTAGAAAAATGACCTGATTTGCATTAAAGCCTTTGGGGGGTGGGGTGTGTGTGTGTGTGTGTGTGTGTGTGTGTGTGTGTGTGTGTGAAGGTGCACAGCTGGGCTTACCAGCAAGCAGGCTGTTTCTGGTGATCTTCCTTAACAAGAATCAAGAATTAACATTCGAAGGCAGATGTGATGTGTGCTGTAATTCCAGCCCCATTGAGAACAGAGGCGGGAGAATTGCTAAAAGTTCAAAGCCAGCCTTGGCTGCACAGTGAGTTCCAGACCAACCAGAGACCCTACCTCAAACAGCAAATCAACACAACAAACGTTTGCTAGGTCACTAGCTACCGGCTTAGATGCCACAAGATGTCCTTGCTCTGGAGGCTGGAAAGTCCAACAGCACAGAGCCTGCATCTTCCCAACATCTGGTGAGAGCCTCATGCGGGGAAGGACAAGTGGGCATGTATAAGATGGCCACCTTAAAGCCACCCCCAGGAGAAAGGAGGTAACTCCTCTCAACAACCTATCACCTTTCAGAGGCCTACCTCCCAATACCACATAAAAAGCACTCAATTTTCAACATGAGTCTTGAAGGGAACAAATCACAGCAACACATTTATTATTATTATTATTATTATTATTATTATTATTATTATTATTATTATTATTATTATTATTATTATTATTATTATCAGTAGTAGTAGTAGTAGTAGTGGCAGCAGCAGCAGTAGTAATTGTGTGTGTGTGTGTGTGTATGGGTGTCTTGCCTAAATGTACAGCTGTGCATCATACGCATGCATGCAGTGCTTGCAGGGGGCAGTAGAGGGCGCTGGAGTCCATCTCTTGGAACTGGAGTTACAGATGATTAGAAGCCACCTTGTGTGTGTTGGGAGTCAAGCCAGGGTCCCCTGGAAGCACAGCCAATGCTCTTAACCACCAAGCATCTCTCTGGCCCCCAAAGCAGCCATTTTTGAAGAAACTGGGAGGATAAAGTTCTGACTTCATGAAGGCAGAGGATCAGAAAATGCTGCATCCCAAACTTCAGGACTCAGGCATGTGAGAGTTATCAAAGGAGGGCTGGAGAGATGGCTCAGTGGTTAAGAGCACTGACTGCTCTTGCAGAGGTCCTGAGTTCGATTCCCAGCACCACATGGTGGCTCACAACCATCTATAATGTGATCAGATGCATACTGTATACATAATAAATAAAATTTAAAAAAAAAAAAAAAAAAAAAAAAGGAAACCGATGAAAGTCTATGTCCCCTCCAATTCTGAAGATCCACCTGGAGTTTCTGAGGCAGGAGGATTGATACCAGTTTAAGGTTAGCCCAGGCTACATAGTATAAGACCCTGTCTTTTAAAAAATAAATAGAATCAATAACAATAACAAATGGACAAATCAGAGCTGTACTATCTTCCAATCTGTGCTTAAGGTCTGGATACACATTTGGGGGCACTGTGGCAGGCGTCACAAGATGAGAGCAATTGAGCAATTTTTGTTGTTGTTGTTTTTCAAGACAGGGTTTCTCTGTGTAACTTTGGTTGTCCTGGACTTACTTTGTAGATCAGGCTAGCCTTGGACTCACAGCAACCCAATCCACCTGCCTCTGCCTCCTGGAGTGTTGGGGTTACAGGCATGCACCACCACACCCAGCTCAGCAAGAACAATTTTGATGGTCCTGGCATTGATGATGTAGAAGAGGATAAAGGGAATTTATACTCCCAAGAGCAGTTTGAAAAGTAGTTTTTGGTCCTCTGCATGCTCAGCCCACACTTCTACTCCAAATACATTTATAGCCACCTGAGTCCAGCAGCTGCTGAGGCCGTGCCCACCCCACACACACTTGGTGACAGATCACAGCCCAAGGACATCAAGACCCAGCTTAACTACTCACACTGGCAAGAGACAGAGAGGAACCTGCCCCATCTCAGCCACCCAGGTGGAGGGGAAACGTACACTGTGTACTGGGCTCAGTGTCAACCCTGAGATGGTTTCTATGCCCTCTGAATATCATCCTTGCTTGAGGTCACAGAGATGCTAAAACTCACAGACATACCAATGCTAGGCACACACGTGCATGCACAGTCCCATATTTACATGGGGATGCATGTGCAATTATCTTCCTGAAGTTCAAAAATAGTAGTTGCATGGACTTGGAAAAGAGCAACTGAACAGATGTGGGCTGTGATGTATTTGAGCAGTGTCCAGCAGCTCTGACTCTTCCTCCCAGACTCCTTCTGTGCTTTTTTTGTTGCTGTTGCTAGACATCATGAGAGGCACTGGAAAGGATTTAAGGGACACAGGCACAGAGTTGGAGGAAAACAAAACAAAACAAAACCAACTCCCCAAACACAAACATCCAAGGCAGCCATTAATTTCCATAAAACACTATTGCAAAGACTGGCAAAAAGTTTCCACGGTGTTATTTAGGTTTTGTAGAGTCATGTGGTCTCTTTGCAATGACTCGACTATGCTGTCATTGCACAAAAATAGTCATAGGCAATAGTAAGCATGGCACACGTTTCAATAAAACTTTATTTGCAAAAAAAAAAAAAAAAAAAAAAAAAATGTAGCCGATGTGCTTTAGTTTGCAATCCCCTGTACAAGACATAAAGACCCCGTGGTTGTCAAGATGGTTTCACAGATCGGCAAGGTCTTTCCATTCTTTTTCTTTTGTTTTTCTTCTGACAGGGTCTCTGTTAGATCCAGACTGGCCTCCGTCTTGCCTTCCTCCTGCTTGCTTCCTGAGTGCCTGGGCTATGGGTAAGCCTCACCACGCCCAGTTTGCCAAGGGCTGACAGGGCTCTGTGCTGCCTCCTCCAGAGAGGACAAAGATCAGTTCTCCCGCATGTGGTATCAGTCCTGCTCAGTTTTGTTCTGTGGTTCGAAGTTGTGATGTAGTGATGCTGCCCTCGCCTCCTTCCTTCTTCCCTCTGTTCCTTGCACTCTCAGTGCTGGCCGATTTTAGAATAAGACTCTCACAGTCATGATGGCTAAAAACCCTGTCCTCCTCCCAAGTTCTCGTCTCTTCTGGGTACCATGGGATGTGTAACAGTGGAAAGAACCCTGTGCTGCATCACTGGGCAGGACATACCACCAGCTTGCTGTGTGACCTTTGAGCAAATTACCTGACCTTTCTGAGATACCCTCTCCTTGACTGGCAAGTGAAAGAGTTGGCTAACTGGCTTCTATAGTCCATGGCAACTATAATTTTGTGGATTTAGGGAGCTTCAGCCAGCCTCAATGCTGTGGAGCTGTCTGGGTCATTAACCAGGAGACCCCTTGCAGACCTTAATGAAATTGCCAGGAGGCCAGCAGAAATCAGTCACATGGTTTAGCGTTGTCAACTTTCCTAAGGCCTACGGAGCTGAGGGGATGGGGTCCCAGAGAACTTTAGGGACCCTGAGCTGTTCTCACCAAGGAGGAAGGGGGATGACAAATGACTCCAGGAACCCCTGCACCCCAAGGAAATCTGTTTATTTTGGGAATCTCAAGTTGTGTGTGTGTGGGGTGGGTGGCAGCTGAATCTTTTATGTTCTTTGCCAGAGCTTCTTATGTGGTTCTCTCCTGGCCATAAGCAGACATCCCCTCAGAGTTCACTTAATAAATGCCTGGCTAGGTCAGGAGGGAGGGAGGCTTGGAGGACTTAACACACTGAGTTAGTGACAGTGGTGGGGGGGGCGGTAAGGGAAAGTACAGAAACAGGATGCTGCAGCGGGCTGCGGCTGGTCGAGGCCACTAGTACTATCGGTTCCCTACTCTCCTGTTCCAACCTCAGCTCATGTGGATGACACAGCCGGGGTGGGGCAGGGGGTGCTGACACTGTCATGACAGTGTCCAGGAAGGAGGGAACAGGGACCCCAGGTTTCCTTCCAGTGTCCTGCTAGTGGACTCTACACCAGCCTACAGAACCTACATGCTGGCCCCCAGGAAAGAGGGCTTTTATTGTTGGCTCTGCTGCAGCTGTAACCTAAGTAATTTCCTCACCCATCTCTCTCCTGAGCATTAGGAAAAAAACAAAACCAGCCCCAGCCCTGCGCTCAGGTTTCCATGGCCTAGAGGGTGAGCCAGGAGGCTGGGAAGGCCTTCCTAGCCCTTTAACCATCCCCTGGGAAGGGTGACAAACACCTGAAATGGGCCACAATGTGTTCCTCTCATCCCTTGAGCTAAAGACAGCAATGACAGTTCTGAAATTTTTTAAAAAACAAAACAACAAAACAAAGACTATGTCACAGAAACTTAGCGTGCTCTGCAGAGTATAGGATATTTGTTTTCTGCTCTTTCCAGAAAGTATCTGCCATCCCCTGGCCCCTGGCCTCCGCTCTTCAGTGTTGATGGAGGCCATGACAGCCTTTGTCCTCTCCATGGCCACCCTGGCTTGTGGCCCTGCTATACGCAGAGACTGTTAGAGTTTTCCCTTCTGAGGTTAACTTTACTGTTCCTCTCAGCAAAAACAAAAGCATGCCCTGAGGTGGGGCGATATCAGGGTCTTAGTCAAATGCGCACGGAGATTGGCAGAGAGGGAAGCCGAGACTCCACCCTGAACCATCACTGGTTTGCCTTCTCAGGGACCAGGCATCCTCCAGGCTGGTCTCTCACACACCCCACTCCTTAAGGTCTTGGTGATAAGAGTAAGCCAGCATGCTACTCCCAAGTCACCCAGGAGGCCAGCCTGGCTGTGAAGACCTTCAACTTTGGGCTGCAGCTCTGGCCTGGCAGGTACCTACATAGGGAGATGGTTGAAGCTCCCGGAAGGGCAATGGGATGTCAGTTCACAGTGTTCCAGTTGTAACTGGGCCGAGTGACCTCTGGCCTGTCATGGGGCCTCTTTGGATTTGGGGAAACGGCGAAGTGGCTCCACTCTGCAGCATGTATGTATTCTGGATGACTCTGGATGGGGGGTCAGTAGCTTCATTCAAAATCCCAGTGGTCTAAGTCCCATCTCCCAGGAAACACGCTGTGCTGGCCAGACAGTGTTTGTAAGGATTAGGCCGGACTCTTGGCATCCGTGTTTCAGAAACCCAAGCTGTGAGATCTTGGGCAAATCATCTATCTCATCCCTCTGTGACTCGGGCTCCTTGTCCATCAAAACAAACACACGAGACACCTGATTCTGAGGACCTGGATCCCATAGCCAGCAAAGGGATGTGAGGCCCGCCCTGCCTCTGCAGAGCTGTGTGGCAGAGCTCTTCATCTCTACCTTCTAGTCCTGTCCAAAAGAGACCCCTCTGGCTTGGCCTTAGGGGACAGTGTTTCCTCTAACATCTTAGCATCTTGCTGGGGATACAGGACTGATGGGAGAGTACTGATGCAACACCAGGACTTTGTGCCCTGTGATCAGGGGATAGCCGAAGGTCTATAAGAATTTCACCCACCCCACCACCGCCACACCCACTGCAGGTAGCTCTGAGGCCATGGGTACCAAACACTTTAGACTGTTTAAATAGTCTGTCATCTCCTCTCTAACTTGACAAGCTATTCCTTAAGGACAGAATTGTGTGTGTTGATCTTTGTTCATAGAAGAGCATTGGTCTCAAGTCTGTGGCCAAAGATCCAAGCATTTCTGCTGAGCAGCGTGACTAACAGGGCCCTGGCAGGTTTGCTGTTACATGTGACATGGGACATATGTCATGGACACATGTCCAGGTAAGTGAGCCCTCATGTCTACTATCTAGTGTCCAGAAGCCCTTCTTCAGTCCAAAGCTTGGTCAAGGCTGACCTGCCTAAGCCGTGACCTCCAAGAGTTACCGTGTGACCTAGAAAGCAAATGATCAAGTAGAAGAAAGTTAGAAAAAGCATCAGAGAGACAGCCATTGAAGCATGCCAGAGAGCCCCAGCATAGGCAAGTCGCTCCAAGCTCACTGCTGCCTGTCTCCTAAAGCCATCCAAGCTGAACACGTGTGGCCTGGCGCTCCATGCTGACACCAATCGGACAAGCCTCACCACCGTTTGCTTCTGAGCCACTACACAAATTACAAAAGCAGTGATCTGTCTTTCAGGCCACAAACCCAAGTATGGCAAATGTCCCAACCTCTGTGATAGGTCTCCCCTTGTAAGCCCTAATAAACATTCTCAGAATGGCTGCCTAGAGACAGGCTGCTCTGTCTTTTAGTCAGCCAGACCCCCACCTCTTTTTGTTTTTTGTTGTTGTTATTGTTGTTGTTTGTTTGTTTGCTTGTGTGTCTAAGTGTTGTGTCTACATGAACATCTCCACATGTATGCCTGGTGACCATGAAGGCCATAAGAGGGCATTGGATCCTTTAGGACTGTGTTATAGACAGTACTGACCTGCCATATGGATGCTGGAAACTGAACCTGGGTCCTCTGCAAAAGCAGGAAGTACTCTTAACCACTGAGCTGTCTCTCCAGCTGCCAAACCCTTTCCCTCTGTAGCTCCTGGTGTTGTGTGTTCCTCAGAACCCTAAAAGCTGTTTTTGCTTCTGTTTGGTAGTCTGCTAGCTGTGCATGGAGAGGACAGGGCCAGAGACACTGCCTTGGCTTTGCCGGAAGTGTCACTCGTTTGCACAGACGATGATGACAATGACAGGCAACCAATTAGCCATAGCACGCAACTAATTAGCCACAGCACCCATGGGATTGCTAAAGACTTTGATACAATTTTAATTACCCCTTGTTTTGTGGGGCAGGCTGCAAGCCATGATGATAATAATCTCCTTTAGTGCTGTCACTGAAGAAAGAGAAATCTGACTACAGGAGGCCAGGTAGGAACCGCAGGAAATTAAAGACTGAAGGAGTGGTGTAGGTGACAGGGGGTGGGGGGGGTGGGTGAGGGTGGGAGTTGGGGGGGGGGGGGGGGGAGGAGCTGGGGACAGTCTGTGGTGAGGTGGTAGGAAGAGTGGTTACAGTTTCTGAAACCCAGATAGAAGGAGAAATCCCTCCCTGGATGAGCTATGTAATTCTCTCAGTTCTCTACTTTGTTTTGAGACAGGTATCATGTAGCCTAGGCTAGCTTTGAACTCCTGACCTTGCTGCTGAGTGCTAGGATTACAGATGTGTGCCTCTGTGCCCTGCTCCAGCATTGTCTTAAAAGGCCTGGTATTTTCTAGTGGTAAAACCATTCTAAGCAGAGAGGAGAAAACCAAGGTAGGCAGAACATCAGTTTTGCCTACAAGGGCGAACCATTCCCTCAGCAGCAGTGCCTGAGGACTGTTTGGGATGTGTTCCCATGGTTGACACGCACACCTAATGGCACTGCCATCCTGGCCCTCTGTGCTACCCGGGGTGGATGGGGGAACAGGTTGGGAGGATGATGCATCCATCTCAATACCTTGGTGGTTTTGACCTTGTGTCCACTGCTGCAGCTCCACCCCGACAGGTCCGGGAGCACCTTACACTCCTCCCCCAGCAGACAGGGCTCCATCTGACACCACCACTTTTGCAGGACAATGGAAGCTGTGGGGCAGGAGGCAGGTGTGACTCTAAGCTCTGGGAGCACCGGGCACTGCTGGCCTGTGAATGAGGCACACCTTCCCACGTGCCGCAGGCTTTGGTTGTAACCACCCCCTTCTCTTCCCCCAACTCTGGGCTGTCCAAGGAGGCAACACTGTACTCAGTCTGAGGAGTGGCACTATCACCACAAACTTCATCACTGCGCCACAGCAAAAGGGGAGGCTAGTGAGGCTAGGAGGCAGGTGAAGTTGACGCTGGGGTAGCAGTCATTAGCACAGAGGTATCACCTTCGGTGCCCTCCTTAGTGAGCTAGTGTGCAAGCCATATCCAGGAGTGCACGAGCTGCCATGTGAGCTAGTGGATGCCACTGGAGCGTGAGAACACAAGTGAGGACAGAAAGGAGGTAAAGTGGCTGTGTGCTGTGAGGGATCATGTGTCTCCTCAAGAAGGAGGCTGAGAATAAGAGATGTGTGGAAGAGGATGTCACTGGAAGAGTGTGCGACCAGAGGAGCTGGTGTGAGGGGTGGGCCAGGTGGTAGGTGTATGTATGGCCTGTAACAAGAGCTTTCTTCCTCTATGTCACAGGGCGGGCCATGTCTGCCCTCTCCTCCAAGGAGATTCTCCATCACGTAAGACTGATAAGGTAAGCCTTGAGATGCTCTGAAACTAGATCCTCAGCAGATGGCGAGGCCTCAATGGACTTCCTTATCTCTGCTCTGCCCAGGCTGCCCAGGGCCTGGCCTCTCACCACTCACCGTCCACACAGGAGGGCTTTGCCCTCGTGGTGCCAGCCACCTGGCCGGAAAGGCAGGAGCATTTGACTGTCAGGGAGCGCTCCTCAATGCGGTTCCGGTTGCAGCAGCGATGAGCAGCGATCACCTCACAGGTGCCCTGCTTCACAAGGGCTGTTGGGGCCAGCAGTATAATTATGATCGGGAGACCCAAGCCTGCAACCCCACGCTCCTCCCTCCCACCGGGCTGCAAGTCCTCAAGGCCCCCCCTCCTTGCTCAGGGAAAGGCCATTTAAGCGCTATCCAGTGGTGGGCCTGCAACTCAGTGGTAGTGTTTCCTAGCATAGAGGCAAGGGGAGGGATCATACATACCCTCAACACACACACACACACACACACACACACACACACACACACACACACACGGGGGGGGGGGGGGGTTGGGGGAGGAGAGAGGAAGAAAGAGAGAGTGTGTATTACCTACCCCCCTGAGGCTATGTTCAGGACTCTTTGAAAGCTGGGGTTCCACACCAGCCCCCACCTTCTGCTTTCTCAGGGTGAGGGCAAGGGCCTAGAGCTTACAATGCGTGGGGGGAGGATCATCCGCTTACAGAGGCTTTAGCCATCCCAGAAGGAAAACCTCAGAATTAGGCCAGGAGACTAGACTTAAGCCTCCACCCGAGGGCCCCTCACTGCAGAACACCTTCCCCCTGGAAGAGATGATACCAGTGGGGGCCACTCAGGCCTTCTCCGGACTGGCTGGGCAGCAGAGGAGGACAGAGATTCCTCGGTAATGACCGGAGGAGTCACCTCTGCTAAATGTACTCCACCCTCCGAGATCTGCCTGCTTTGTGGGATGGATTGAGGACCCTCTGGCTCTCTAGTCTCAGCACCGCTGCCCCCAAACCTGTGGCTGTTGGTGGCTGCAAGGAGGCAGAGGCCAGACGTATCCACAGCCAGGCCAGGTACAGTGCTAGCACCCAGCTGCCTGGGCTCCAGTTGCTTGAGGCCCTGTCACTCATTCTGTGGAGAGAAGTGCACACACTGCTTAGCTCAGGGCAGATGTTCCCCCCTTTGCCCTCAGACTCCACCCCTTCTCTGTGCCATGGTCTAGAGGCCCAAGGGTAAGCTGGCTGCATACCTTGTCTCCAGGCAGCTTGTAGCCAGGCACGATGTCACTGTGGAAAGTGATGAGTGACACAGAAGGACCAAGGAACAGGAAGGCAGAGCCTGTGGAGAAGGCATCGGAGACATTCTGCAGAGTGAATTAAAGGGCTGTGCCGTGGATTGGACGATGATGCGGACTCCTACTTTTTGATCTCTTGACCCAGACACTTCACTTGTGTGCTCTTGATTAAATCCCACTGCACAAGAGATTGCTATTATCCATTTACAAATAAAATAAAGCTCAAAAAGTCTGGATACGTGAGGCTGGAGAGATGGCTCAGCAGTTAAGAGTACTGACTGCTCTTCCAGAGGTCATGAGTTCAATTCCCAGCAACCACATGGTAGCTCACAACCATCTATAATGTGACCTGATGCCCTCTTCACCACTGTATACATAATAATAAATAAATAAATCTTAAAAAAAAAAGTCTGGACACGACCCAAATAGCCATCAGTAGAGGAGCTGTGTACACTGTGGAGAATATGAAAATGCAGTTTCTCCCAGATCGCTGGGAACACAGAACACAACACAGCACAATGAAAACCGAAATCATTGGGGAGCTTTGTAGTGGCGTGTGCAGTAGACTCTAGTGAGAGGCCAGTCTTCCAGGAGGGGGAAAAAAAAAAGCAACAAGTAGGAGGTGCGAACACACTGTATACACAAGTATGTATGAGGGAGGAGGTGCATTGTTGCTTAATACATACACACCAGCCCTGTTTGCCATTAAGAAGGGAAATGCTTTGCTTGGCTGGAAGATGGAAACAGGCAAAAGAATTAATTTTCCCCCTAATCTTTCTTTTTCATGTTTGAGTTTTGAATCATGGAACTGTAGTAGCAGTGCAATTCAGTCTGAACATGATTTAAATTCTTAGAAGAAAGAGACGAAGGCTTGTCGTGGTGGCAGATGCTTGTAATCTCAGCACTTCAGAGGCAGCTGCAGGAGGATCTTTGGAAGTTTGAGGCTAGCCTGGTCTACACAGTGAGTTTTAAGACTAGCCACGGCTCCATGGGAGGACCCTTTCACAAACAAACAAACACACACAGAACACAGGCCTGAGGGCTCAGTGAGTAAGAACACCTCCTGAGCAAGCCTGAGAATACCAACACAGATGTAAAAAGATCAGGGTGCTGGATTGATGGACTGCCTGATGCTAGATCCAGTGAAAGACCTGCCTGAAGGGAGTAAGGTGGAGACTGATGGGGCAGGCTGTCTCCATCAGATTAGGCTCCTCTGGCTTTCACACAGATGCACACATGCAGATACCATGCACACACATGAAGATACATAGATAGATAGATAGCAAGATAGATAGATAGATGATAGATAGAAGTTGAATGTCTTGTCCAAGGCTGGCTGGCATGGGACAGGGACAGCCTGCCCTATGGCTACTGTTCCCTTCCTCCTTTCTTCTGTGAACCAAACAGGGCCTCCAACATCTATACTAGAGGGTGAATAAGAACCAGAGAGAAACCAGAAAAACAGAAACACACACACACACACACACACACACACACACACACACACACACACACTGAAAGAAACTAGCCACAGAAGGGGACAGGAAGATCCCAGGAGGCCACAGGCCCCTGGAGGCCAAGCGTGGGCCTGGATCCGTGGCCCCAGTGAGTGCAGCACAGTTGTAGGAATACTGGAGGCCAAACCAAAGGGCACAGCTGCTCCCTTGGAGGGAATGCCGGCTCCTTGATTTGGGTCTCCAGCTGTCTCACCGTTCCTGGGTCTTTAAGCTTCTGTCTGTTCATCTGCTGGTCTCGGACTCATTCCATCTGGGCAAGTAGGGAGCAATATGGAGGTTGTTCAGGCTGGGGAGAGGCTAGACTGGGGGGGAGGGCAAAGGGGGCTAAGAAAAAGCTTGGACAGTAGTAAGGGGATGAGCTGAATACTAAAGAAGTCCAACTTAGGCTGTTCCTGTGGCAAGGGCAATATTTCTGCTCTGGGAGTCCATCCCTGCTCCCCTGTTCTCTTCCCCCAGACCATGGAAACCTGTGGGGGCAGTGACCCTGAGAAGGGCAGCTGAGCTTTCTTTTTCCTAGGCGCGATGCAGGGGTAGGAGGGTCTAAGAATCAGTGCTCTGGCCTTGGGACAGAGCTAGGGTCAGAGAAGGTATGGATCTGCCAGCTTTGTCCTGGGAGAGAGCCCTAGGGGAGAATCCCTGGGTCTCCAAATTCTCTTTCCTTCCACAGATCCTTCCTTCCTGGACTCTCCTGGAACTGGCTCAATTCTGCTGCCGTCCCTCAGCCCCACTACAGAGGGCTAGCTAGCCTGGCAGTGCAACAGGTCTCTGCATCAGTGCACAGCCCACAAGCGCTTCTCTGTTCTCTCCCGCCCCCCCTCCCCCGCCCCCGCAAGGTCCTCTCCTCACCCAGTCTCCAAAGAGAAGTAAAGCAAACACACAGGCTGGTGATCTCCGGAAAGGCCTGGAGTGAGGAGTGAGCATGGGGGTGAAGGGGGAGTGCCCACCCCCTGGGCATGGGTGTGTTCCCACCCTTCTAGTCCAGCCTCTTTTCTCAGTGGGTGTCTTCTTCCAAGGTGTGTCAGAAGGCCTTGACTATTGCAAACCCCACATGTTCTTCTCTTGGGGACATCCTATTTCTGGCTGAGCTCTCCCAATGTCCCATCCAACTTGCACATCTCTCCTAGGTTCTCCAATGCTCAGAGAGCCTGGGAAAGATGCAGACGCCGGATCTCTAGCATTCAATTCCCTCCCCCAAAGGGTGCTGGAAAAGGAAGCTTCAGCGTCCATAGTGTGCCTCAGTTTCCTTGGGCTGTTTCCCCAATCGCCAGTTCAAACTAAGGTGACGCTGGGAGAGAGTAGCCTGCATACCAACAAGGAGTCAAGCAAGAATCCTCGACTTTGTTTTGCTTGCTCCTGTCCCTCTTCAGCACCCATTCTTACTCCTGGTACCCACCTGCCCCACAGCAGTGGTTTTGGTTCAACCTTCTGGCCTGAGGTCCTCGCTGCCTCTGAACTTGGCATCTAGACTTCCAAAGGTGGGCTCTCCGCGGGAGTGGCCAGCTTGGGTGTTGTCTGGTCCTGAGCTCTGTCCGCAATCGATTGT
Organism: Acomys russatus; assembly: GCF_903995435.1. Classification (NCBI taxonomy): domain Eukaryota; kingdom Metazoa; phylum Chordata; class Mammalia; order Rodentia; family Muridae; genus Acomys; species Acomys russatus. The sequence goes on from NC_067159.1 coordinate 7,892,698, forward strand.
CACTGAGTTGCTGCGCCGGGTCTATGGCTCAGCTGAAGTCCCGGGGCCCAAGTGAGCTCGGCTCTGAGTACCTGGACTAGGACCCACCAGCTCTGCCCGGCTCAGTCAGGGCCTTGCGAGCTTGCCGCCCGGCAGGCTAGGGAGCGCGCAGCTAGGAGACCTTCCCGCTGCTTCGGACTTTGCGGGCACCGCCGCCTCCTTTGACACAGCGTGGGGCGCTCTGCCGGGAGGATGGGCGCAGCTGGCACACAGCGGCCTCTTGTGGCGCAGGGCGAGACCAGGGACAGAAGCTCACGGGCTCTGTTTTCTTGTACAGTTCTCTGGGCAGAACATAATTAGAAGCTAAAACCGCCAGGAATGCGGCCTCTAGTACTGTGGTTCAAGGGAGGTAGGTGGCATTCTGGGCTGGGGTGGGCGTTGGGAAAGTATTCACCTAGACCAGCAGTAAACCGTTACTTAAATCCGAGCTCATTAAATCTTAAAAGTCAGGAGTTGGAGATTTAGCTCAGTGGTAGAGTGCTTGCTTGCCTAGCAAGCACAGGGCCCTGGGTTCGGTCCTCAGCTCTGGAAAAAAAAATCTTAAAAGTCAGTCCTTCAGACTTATTTAATAGCTCATACCGTTATTAACTTGGGAGATGAGACTGAAGCAGAATTGTCACGAATTCTGCTGCAGTCTGGACTATAGTGTGAGACCCTATCTAAAACAAAACAAAACAAAACAAACAAGCAAACAAAAAACCCCAAGCCAGGGGCTGGAGAGATGGCTCAGTGGTTAAGAGCACTGTCTGCTCTTTCAGAGGTCGTGAGTTCAATTCCCAGAAACCACATGGTGGGTGGCTCACAACCATCTATAAAATGATCTGATGCCCTCTTCTGGTATTAAGGTATACATGCAGATAGAGCACTCATACATAAAAAATAAAAATAAATGTTTAAAAAAACGTAACAAACAAACAACCACACAAACAAAAAACACAGCAGGGGTTGGGGACAGGGAGGCAGGAAGCTGACTGAAAGTTTGAGAACAGCTTGGTCTATATGGTTTACACAGGGTTCCAAATCAGCCAGGGCTGCCTCAGCCAGACCATATCCCAAAAGGAAAAGGGGGCGGGGGCAGGTGGGAGATATCCAGTTCTTTGTCACTGCACTCCAGTGTTATTTAAGGTGCTTTCCATGCACTGGAAGCTAGGGCTACTGTATTAGAAGACTCCCATACTGCACAAAGGTGTCTGTCATGGTCATGGTCCTCTCCTTTCCCCCCACTACCCCAGGGGTTCCTGGCTGACGCCCTGGAGGGAATAGTAAATACTTCCAGCACAGAAGCGCTGCCCTCCTACATGGGAGGACTAGGGACAGCACCAGGCTGGAGAACTTCAGGAGGACGGTGAACGGCCCTGTGGGTAGTGGGTATAAGTCGTCTCGAGAGCCAGATCTAAAGGTCCTAGTCTCTTCATCGGAAAGGTGGTAAATAACCCACCCCACTTGCACAATTTTTGACAGGTTCATATTTTAGATGCATTAAACACTCGGAGGGGAGAGGTGTCTTGTAAATCTGTCTCTTTACAGGAGGGGTGCACGACGTAGCTGTGACAGTAAGGAAGCTTTGAGTATGAGGGAGAAGCGAAGAAGGAGCCTGGTTCTGGGCCCTGAGCATACAATATGGGACAAGGTGTGGGGCCTTTTCTCTCTCCCTCGCTCTGAATCTCTGTTTCCATTGTGTAGGTGCTGGGGATTGAACTCGGGTCATCGGGCTTGGTAGTAAGCACCTTTACCTGCTAAGCCATTTCCGCCACCTCTTTAAGGCAAAGTCTCATTATGTAGCCGTCTGCTGGCCTGGCATTTACTTTGTAGCCCAGGCTAGCCACTAACTTGTGATCTTCCTGTCTCTGCCTCTGCCTCCTAAGATTACAGATGTGTGCCACCGTGCTTGACTAAGTGGGCTTGTGCTGAGAATGCCCTGTTCCCTCCCTGGCTCCTGCCTGTTTCTCCTGTCACAGAGGAATGTCACTCACCTCCCAGGGGACGACATATCTCATAAGTGTGCTTTTCCTGCTCTGTCCCCCCCCCCCCCACTTTCCTTTTACCAGGTATGGGAAAGTCAGAATAGAAGAGGTGTGATGGTCCAGGAATAGGTGAGGGTTCCGTGGTATGAGAGCCCTAGAATTTGGTTATGAGTGGGAGCCAGAGTGGTTCCAGAATCCAGAGGAGCAGCTGGCACCTCTGTGCATTACTGGAACTGGAATCTAGGGGTCTATAAGCCCTGGTTTTGTGGCTCACTTTTGCAGCCACGCCATGGATGCTGTGAAGAGCCCAGAAGGTGGGTGACACTGAGAAGTGATAGGTAACTGTCCCAGAAACGCTGAATAATAAAACCAAAGTTATTTTTTCCCCTCTAGTCTTTGGCTCACTGACGCTATGCCATTTATCAGACAGTTGGCTTCAGTTTTTCTCAAACAGGAAGAAAACACCCATAGCGGCAATATGCTCTTTGTCTCTGGCTGCCTTGGCTGCAGTCTTTGAGTCTGATTTTTATCAGTTTATCTCACCTCCACCCTGATTTTCCTCTGCTCTCACCTTCCCTGCAAAAGCTCAGAGTACAGCAAGTCTGTACTCTGAGTGACCACTCTGGAATTTTTATTTAGAATCAGTCAAGAAAGCCACCCCTTCAAGGAGGCACAAGTTAGCCCAGCGTGTGCATGAAAAACAGAGCATTCATATACATAAAAAATTAAAGAAAAAAAGATGATGACCTAGAGTGGTGGCGTACGCCTTTAATCCCAGCACTCGGGGACAGAGGCAGAAGGATCGCTGTGAGATCCAGGGCAGCCTGGTTATGAAGTGAGTCCAGGACAGCCAAGGCTAACACAGAGAGACCCTGTCTTGGAAAAAAAAATACGTTAGGGATAGATGAAGGACTGGGTAGTGTTTCAACTCTCTAATCCCAAGTATAAGGACTGAACTCTTTGCCAGTCGAGTCAGAGGCTAGAGGCAGAAAAACAGCCTGCTTGTGCTGTATCCAAATTGTGGGCTTTCCGGCGGCCCAACGTTTAAGCCAGGCCTTTGCCTCCCCCTGGCGGTCTCCATAGAACTTGCTCAGCATCTCCGGTCCGCTTGGAGCCTTGAGGGTGGGAATTGAAGAGTTCCGCTCCCCCCTGCGTCTTTCTTCCTAAACCAGAGAAGTCAGGGTCATTAGCAGCTTCTGACACAGGTATGGCTCTCTAAGCGGCTGCGTCACTCTTGGGAAAGTCTAGTAAGGTAGCAAGAGACTGTCCACTCCTGCCTCATGTGTAAAATGGTTGAACGCCGCCTTGCGGTGTTGGTGTAGTGACCTAATGACCAGAACGTGCTTTGTAGAAAGCCTAGCGTGCAGCAAGTCCTCAATAATCGTAGTTATTTATTGTGTCGCTAGCCTTATTAACTGCCAAGCAGAAGTCTAAATATGGGGGAACGGTTTTGAGATAGTGGGATGGAAGTGACAATCGTTCTCTCAAATGTGGAGGTGACCTCTAGAGAGAACTGTGCCTTCAGGAGCCTGGAGGTCGGCTGCCAGGCTTGGTTTGCACCGCAGCCCGCACCAGCTCTCTCTCAGCAGCCCCAGCCCGAGGTGTCGTCACACCAAGTACTTCACACCCAAGTGGATGTTTCGCTCTGAAATCATCAGCTCCATAACTCTCCATGCCGGCAGGCCACCCCGAACCGAGCGCGAGAATTTACCCCGTCATAATGGGAAAATTCTAGTGTATTAAATCTAACGGATGCATAATTTACAGCGCGACTGAAATGATTCCTTCGCTCCGCTTCCTTCCTACAACAGACCTGAGACTCTCTGGCCGGACAGAGCAGGGATGAGAAGAGGCGGAGAGCCGGTGGGGCGGTTCCAGTGTTGCTTTGAGCTTGGAGAAGTTTCTCAAGGACCAAGAGCGGGCACCGCCCACCTAGAGCCCTAGGGCGGGGCCTCTGTGGGGGCGGGGCCACGGCCGAGGGCGGGGCACGGAGGCAGCATGCTAAACCGGGTGCGCTCGGCTGTGGCGCACCTGGTGAGCTCGAGTGGCACTTCGTCCCAGCGCCCCAAGTCCCCAGATCTGCCCAACGCGACCACACTGCTGCCTGCTGCCCCAGAGACACCTAAGAGCCCTCCGGCTAGGTCTGGGAGCGAGGTCTGCGCGCCTCCGAAGACCGCGGAGACCCGGGCGAGCTTCTCCCGACCCACCTTTCTGCAGCTGAGCCCCGGGGGTCTGCGACGCGCCGACGACCACGCAGGCCGAGCTGTGCAGAGCCCCCCAGACACCGGTCGCCGCTTGCCCTGGAGTACAGGCTATGCCGAGTGAGCGCCCGGGGGCTCTCAGCGGAAGATGGGACTCCTACCCTTGTAGGAGACGCTTCCCGGCTGCTGGGATGCGTCCCCCGCACGACGCTCCGGGGACCATCCCAGGACCACCCCCTTCCCAGTCCTCTCTCGGACGGGATGCGGCCTCGATCGCTTTCTTCAGGACTTTGCCCACCCTCCCCTTCGCAGGCTCAGGACAGTCCCTTCCCTGGGAGGGCGCGGGGCGCACAGCCGAGGATGAGTTAGCGGGTTCCCAGTCGCGGCCCGCGATTCACCGGCTAAGGGAGGGGAGCTTCGGGAAGAGAAGCAGTTCCCTTTGCTCGGGAGATCGCGGGTGGAAAGACTCACTCATCCGCTTCCTGGCCCCAGCGCCCCAGTTCCCTGTCCTTCTTACCGGTCCCCTCCCCCTCCACACCCAGAAATAGCCCGCGACACCAGAAGGCCGCCGCTTCCCGGGACGGGGGAGGGGTCCGCCCGCTGCACGCGCCGGTTCCCTTGGGATGTGGGTCTGCAGAAAGACAGGTGCTGGTAGAGCAAAGAAATAGACCCCTTGGTTCTCATGGCCCCAGTGGAAGTGTACTCCCAGATGCATTATTATTATTATTTTTAAATGTATCTTCTGGGGAAGCCAAGCCACTAGCGAGATAGGGGCACTAGGGAGATAGGTAGGCTGTGGAGAGAGGTGGGTGGCCCCTCACCTCTTTTAGCTTTCCACGTGGGAGAAGTTTGTAGCTAAGAGACTCTTGCCTCGTCCAGGTTAGGCCTACATTTCCTCTTACTCCGTTTGGTCTGGAGCACTTCCCCACTGCAAGAGGGACCAGTACTTTCCCTGATTGCGTTTAGGGTGAGGGTGAAGGAGCCCATGAATCGCTGGCAGAGCTGGTGGAGATTGGAGTTGGGATGTAGAATTTCGACTGGTCGGGAAGTAAAGTTTACTGCTTTCGTCTGCCCTCGACCCCGCCCCACACCCACAACCGCCAGCAAGCCTCCTTTGCCAAGGATGGAGGAACTGAGGCAGGCAGTTACTGTTTCGGGCCTTTCTATGAGACTGTACCTTCTGACACCCAGACAGTACTTCTTGCTGGCCTTGCCTTCTCCTCTTCCCTCTGGCTTGGAGCCCAGGCAGCTGTGACCTTTTTCAGCTTGGACAGCAGGCAGGAGAGCATGAGCGCGAGCGCGCGCACGCGTTTTGTGTGTGTGTGTGTGTGTGTGTGTGTGTGTGTGTGTGTGTGTGTGTGTGTGTGTGCATGCCTAAAATAGGGGTTATTCCAGGATCTAGTCTAGTGTCTAACCTGATGTGGGACACTCTGGCCTGGCAGGGTCATCAATGCTGGCAAGAGCAGGCACAACGAGGACCAGGCTTGCTGCGAGGTCGTGTGCGTGGAAAGCCGCAGGAGTGTTACAGGGGCCTCCAGGGAGCCCAGCTGTAATCAGGTAATACTTCTTCCCTTTCCTAACCTCCAGATGTATGGTGTCATTTCCCCCCTGGGGATTTCAGGAATTGGTTCTAAATCTGAGAAGTGTGGAGATTTTTACCTCTGCCTCAAGAACCCTAAGTGGCTTCAATTAGATTAGTCCCACTATTAATGTTTACTATTCCATTTAAACTAAAGATGCTCATGTATTTATAGATTAATTAATCATCAGTGCTGATCTTTGCATCTCTCATATTTGGCTCTTCTTTCTCTTGACACAGCAGGCTGTGCGTGAACAAGTGGATAAATCTAATTTGACTTAATATCACACTCACTCTCCCGTGCGATGCTCTATATGGATGCTTACAGACTTGTTCTGCCCTGTCACCCTCCTTCCCCACTGACTTCCATCTTTTCCTTCACCAGGGACTCTGCTTCTACTACTGGGGCCTGTTTGATGGGCACGCTGGCGGTGGAGCAGCCGAAGTGGCCTCCCGGCTCCTGCATCGCCATATCCGAGAGCAGCTAAAGGACCTAGTGGAAATACTTCAGGATCCCTTGCCACCTCCCCTCTGTCTCCCAGCCACTCCGGGAACCCCAGGTCTCTCTGATCCCTCACACTTGGTTAGCCCTCAGTCTTGCTGGTCTCCACAGAAGGAAGTGACCCATGAGAGCCTGGTAATAGGAGCGATTGAGAATGCCTTCCAGATCATGGTGAGTGGGCGGCCAATGCCAATAATGTGCTAGGTAGGTGCTCTAGTCAACAACACTGTGTGGCAGTGGGAGTGGGTGGGTTAACTCCCAGAATCCACACTAGCTTTGAGAGCCTGGGCAGAACTTGGTCCGTTTGCCCTGTGTGGTCCTCTTCTCTTCCACTCTGGCCTGCAGAGGTGCAGAAAGTTTTTCTGTTCCCTTTGACCCTTCCTCACCTGGCAGGACGAGCAGATGGCCCGTGAACGGCGTGGCCACCAAGTGGAAGGGGGCTGCTGTGCACTGGTTGTGGTATACCTGCTAGGCAAGATGTATGTGGCCAATGCGGGTGACAGCAGGTGAGTGGGAAGAGGGCTCTGAAAGTGGCCGCATGAGGGGCCACACTCTCCAGGACGAGAGGAATGCAGAGAGTGAGGTGGGGGGGTGGGGTGGGGTGGGGAAACTGTTAAAGTGATTAGTGTTGGGAATATCCACAAGAGAAGGAAGCATGAGGACCCAGTAAGGAACCATCAGGTGCATTATGGGAAGATCCTGGTCCTCCTGGACCCATAACGAGGTCTAAATCTTTTCTGTCTCTGGGCAGGGCTATCATTGTCCGGAATGGTGAGATCATTCCTATGTCCCGGGAGTTCACACCAGAGACAGAGCGCCAGCGTCTTCAGCTGCTTGTAAGTAGGGACCCAATTCCCCACCCCAGTCTTTACGCTCAAAGCTTCCCACTGGGAACTTCCTGGAAGGGTGCTGTGTGGTGTGTGGACTCTGGAGTGCTGGGTGACCGGGAGAGATAATGCAGCCTGAAGGAGGCCAGGGCTGCCGTTGTAGCCCCAGTTGAGGAAGGAAGTAGAGTCAGAGGTAGGGGGGTGAAAACAACAAAGGCCCGGGCAAGGGTGTTATCTTAGCGCACCCTTTTGCGGGCTCTCTATCCGGACTGCCTGGGGGCTGAATCCTGCTTTGTGTACATTGCTAATTGTGTGGCCTCTGACAAGTCCTTTACTCACCGGTTCCAGCCTCACAGGCCATTGTGAGGGATGAGAAGAGTGTGGCCTGCGGTAAACTTTAAGGGTCTGCTATAAAATAACTGTGGCGTGTTGTATCAGCGTGTGCTGTGGTGTAATGCGGACTCTCTTCCCTCTGGCCCCTTCCAACTTCAGGGCTTTCTGAAACCAGAACTGCTAGGGAGTGAATTCACCCACCTTGAGTTCCCCCGAAGAGTTCAGCCCAAGGAGCTGGGGCAGAGGATGCTGTACAGGGACCAGAACATGACTGGCTGGTAACACTTCCCTCAGAGCTGGGGCGCCGGTTCCCATGGCAACCAGCAAGCAAGGTGGAAGCTGGGTCAGGCTGGGAGTTGGAGAATATGGCCCTTCCTCGGAAGGGTTTGTGTGGGGATGTGCTGTTCACTGGGGATGGGGCCTTTGTCGCCTGGGTGATACCTCCTCTCCTCCTCCCTCCCCAGGGCCTACAAAAAGATTGAACTGGAGGATCTCAGGTTCCCTCTGGTCTGTGGGGAGGGCAAAAAGGTAAAGCCCTGCAGTAGAGGTGGGAGAGGGCAGGAAGACGCCACCGGGAGCAGAAGGTTTAATGGGATAATAGGTGTGGGTGGGTTCTGTGGTTTCAGTGAGTCCCAGAGAGAGGAACTAAATGCCAGCATTCTTTCTCATTTCCCTCAGGCCCGGGTAATGGCCACCATTGGGGTGACCCGAGGCTTGGGAGACCACAACCTAAGGGTCTGCAGTTCTACACTGCCCATCAAGCCTTTCCTCTCCTGCTTCCCTGAGGTGAGCTCACCTTCCTTCCTTCAGGAGGCTCTGGCTGGCTTTTGCCCAGGGTCCCTTTATCTCCAGCCTCTAGCAGCCCTCACACCCACGGGTCCTGGGTCCTCTCTTTCCTTCCCTACCAGGTACGAGTGTACGACCTGACTCAGTACGAGCACTGCCCAGATGACGTGCTCGTCTTGGGAACAGATGGCTTGTGGGATGTGACCAATGACTGTGAGGTAGCTGCCACTGTGGACAGGGTGCTGTCGGCCTATGAGCCCAATGATCCCAGCAGGTAGGGGGGCACCTGGCAAGGTGTTGGGAGGGGTAGTGCTGGTGAAGGAAGGGGCAAAGGGGGACAAAGCCTGGAGACCCACGTGTGGGCCTGTATACCCATCTTTTCATAGACATGTTGGTACATGAATATGCACATGTGCTCCTGGCAGGTATACAGCTCTGGCCCAAGCTCTGGTCCTAGGGGCCCGGGGCATCCCCCGGGACCGTGGCTGGCGTCTCCCAAACAACAAGCTGGGTTCCGGGGATGACATCTCGGTCTTCGTCATCCCCTTGGGAGGGCCAGGCAGCAGTTACTCCTGATGGGCTGAGCCCCAGTCCTCTCACTGCCATCCCAGCCTCTCCATTATAACCCTTCTCCCAGCCCAAATACCGAAGTTGTGCCCCTGACTCTTGAATGGCCATTTAGTTGACAAAGGGATGGGACGCCCTCTAGCTCCAAAATTACAGCAACTGGCAAATAAACCAGATGGATAAAGGTGTGTGTCATTATTTGCTTTGGTGGGAACCTGAGAAGCGGGCAATGGAAAGAGCCCCAGAACATTCCTAAAGATGTGGCTTCCCCAAGGTTCCTCTGCGGCCCCCTTTTCCCACACCACATACTTGCCATGAGTGGCTTCTTCCGTCTGCCAAGTTCTCTGTGTCTTAGTCCAAACCTTTGCTGAGCTTTGAGCCTCACACACCCCAGACATCGCCTCCACAGAACTCCGGTGCTCCTGATCGACACACCTTGCACCGAATTGACCATCTTCCCCTATAAGTGGTTCTTCTCCAGTTTCATCCTTTCAGCGGGCACCATCTAGGAAGCTGGTCACGCTTGGCTTATGTGCCTTCGTTACAATGGATTTTCGTTACAATTCTCAACTACTTCAGTCATGCAGGCCATGCAATGTTTTAGGAAGTTGTCTGTCCATGTGAAGGTACATGGTAGGTAACTGAGCTGGGTCCTGAGCTGTACCATCTCAGTTTGTGTAAGTACACGTACTGCTACTCACACAGGGATGAAATTTCCTAGCAACACACTGTCACACCATCTCTATTATTAAGGGATGTACGACTACACTGTTGACCTTTTTTTTTTTTTTTTTTTTTTTTTTTTTGGTTTTTCGAGACAGGGTTTCTCTGTGTAGCCTTGGCCATCCTGGACTCACTTTGTAGACCAGGCTGGCCTCGAACTCACAGTGATCCGCCTGCCTCTGCCTCCCGAGTGCTGGGATTAAAGGCGTGGGCCACCACGCCCCGGCTACTGGTGACTATTTAAAAGGTCCTTCATACTTGCCTTTATTCCTGCCTTCCTCGCGGCCACATTACTTCTTTATTATAGCAGCTTCCTAACATCAGTGACTCATTGTTATGCCCAGAACAGACTGCGGTTAAAGTCCTGAGCATGGCATCGTCTTCCTAATAGGATCCGGCTACTGTTTCTTTGTCCAGCTTGACTGCCCTCCTCCAAACTCTGTGGCTTGTCATAGCTCCACCTTATCTTAAATCTCACATTACCTTTTCTTGACTATTTCACTTGTCCTCCAGGCCCGGGTATGCTGCCTAGGCAATCACCTCCACGATTATAACTGTCTATAGGAGGACCCAACGGAGAGTGAAAACATTTATTTTTAATTTCATGTGCATTGGCATTTTGCCTGCGTGTACAGCTGTAGGAGGGTGTTGGAAAACTGGAACTCCTCGGACCTGGAGTTAACAGACATTTGTGAACCACCATGTGGGTGCTAAGAGCAGTCAGCGTTCTTAACCGCTGAGCCATCTCTCCAGCCTCAGGAGCAGGGACTCCCGTCGGACTGTTTTGACCCTACTACACTGTAACTTCTCTGAGCCTCCATGTCTCAGTAAAATGAGGACAACAGTGCTGCCTCATAAGAGCTAAACATAAATACTAAATATAGTGTGGGTGGGGAGGGCAAGGGTCGTGTAATAAAGTGTCAACAACTGTTAGCTATATCTGATCGTCTGTGTTCTTCATTTAGACTATAAGTTATTCTATCTATATCATCTATATGTCTGTCTACCTTTGTTGTTGTTGTTTGTTTTGTTTTTTTGAGACAGGGTTTCTCTGTGTAGCCTTGACTATCCCGGACTCACTTTATAGATCAGGCTGGCCTTGAATTCAGTGATCCGCCTGCCTTTGCCTCCTGGGTGTTGGGATTAAAGGCGTGTGCCATCACGCCTGGCTTCTATCATTTTTTAAAAAATGATTTATTATGTATATACCTGCATGCCAGAAGAAGGCACCAGATCTCATTATAGATGGTTGTGAGCCACCATATGGTTGCTGGGAATTGAACTCAGGACCTTTGGAAGAGCAGATGGTGTTTGTTTTTTGGTTTTTTTTTTTTTTTAAACCTCTGAGCCATCTCTCCAGCCCCTCTTTTTTTTTTTTTTTTTTCAAGACAGGTTTCTTTGTGTAGCCTCGGCTGTCCTAGAACTAGCTCTGTAGACCAGGCTGGCCTCAGACTCTCAGAGCTCCTTCTGAGTGTTGGGATTAAAGGTGTGTACCACCACGCAGCTAGACTGTAAATTACTTGCAGGCAGAAATTCATGGTTAGTATACAGCTTTGAGTTCACACTAAACCAATGCTTACTGAGTGAATTAAGCGGCCTGGGGGCCAAATTGCCCTTTACCACTTCGGTTACCTGATTTACAAATGTATGTGGTTTGTGTTTCTGAACTTGAGTCTGTGTATGTGTCTGCCTGCGTTTGAGAGAGTTTCATGCCACAGCTGGCCTGGGATTTGTGGCAGCGCTGCTCCCTCTAGTGTGCTGGGATTATAGGCATGAGCCACCAGCCTAGTCCAGTTGCTCCTGTGGTAGACTCCGTATGACTCTTTTAGTTTTTTCTTTTTCTTTTTTTCTTTTTGGTTTTTCGAGACAGGGTTTCTTTGTGTAGCCTTGGCTGTCCTGGACTCACTTTGTAGACCAGGCTGGCCTCGAACTCACAGCGATCTGCCTGCCTCTGCCTCCCGAGTTGCTGGGCTTAAAGGCGTACGCCACCACTGCCCGGCCCATGACTCTTTTAGTTTTTTGAGACAGAGTTTCTCTGTGTGTCGTCCTGGTTGTCCTGGAACCGCTCTGTAGACCATGCTGGCCTCGAACTCACAGAGATTCGACTGCCTCTTTCTCCCGAGTGCTGGGGTTAAAGTTGTGCTGTGTGCCACCATTCCATATGACTTGTAACAAGCACTTATTCAACAAATCTTTGTTGAACCCTGTAATGAGAAGAGGTTGGTTGGATGGTGCAGAGGGCAGGTGGGCATGGGAGGGAGTAGGGAGCCATCACCTGCCTGGGTGCCCCGTGGGCATCACTGTACATTTGACTGACTGCTTGATTGATTGGCTTTTGAGACAGGGTCTGCTGTAGCCCAGGTTGGCCCGGAACTAACTCGTAGAGATCCACCTGTCACTGCTTCCTGTGTGTCATCATGGCCCGCCTCGCCTCACAGTAAATTCGCGCTGTCACAAATCGTTTTTCGGAAACCACTTCTCTGGGCCTCACTTTCTTTACGAGCCAAAGGAAACTTTTTCCAGAGACCTGCGTGTTTAAAGTATCCAGTACTAGCAAATAAAATTCGGTAGACTTCCTCATACACCCACTTCTTTGGCCCTTTATAAGGAAGGAGACACAGTCAGGTAAGTAACACGTCAGACTGGGATTAACAGCACAACAATATAATGCGAGTTTGAGCTCAGTTCCCAGTTGAGGGCGCGGAAGCACTTCCACGAGTGTGTTCTTAACAGGACATAGGGAAATTCCCGGCGAAGGAAGGAAAGGACTTGTAAGGCGACGGTGGCTGGGGACTGCAGCTCACAAAAGGCCTCCAAGGCATGGTATAACGTCCGGTTGCGCTCACCGCAGTGATTCCGGAGGCCGAGAGTGGGCAGCTTCTGCATAACCCGTCCCCTCGGTCACGGCTAGGGCGTAGGAGGGACCGGAGCCCCGAGGGCTACTTGGCCACGCGAGGGCAGCAGCGGTCCTCGCTGACCCCACCCTGGGAACCGCTCAACTTTCCCAACGCGGTTCTACCCACCACGGGTTGGAAGTGGGGCAGAGGCTGAGTCCTTCGGGGGTCCCACACTCCCACTCATCACCTAGCAATCCAGACATCGTCCCGGCACGGTCCCTCCAGGTCCAGTCCGCAAGGGGGGTGACCTGCGGTCGCCGGGGGCCGGAGCGGAGGCGGGCCGAGGCAAGGGCCGCCCCCGTCGACCCTCCCCACCCCCCTTGACGGGCCCGCCCCGGAGCGGTGCTGGAGAGTGGGGCGGGGCCCGGGTCATTCTCAGCCTCCAGCACGGGCCGCGCAGCTGGAGGCGGCGGAGCGGAAGGTACCCGGGCCGGAGCTGGGGGGTGGCCAGGCATCGTGGGAACTGGCTTCGGAGGAGAGCACTTTCCTGGTTCTCCGATCGCTTGGGGAGCGGCTCGGGAGGGGGCTCCGGGCTGGGCATGGGAGAGAGCCTAAACGCGCTCTCGCCTCCTGGGCTCTCGAACCAGAGCCTCTTCTCTTTCTGAGTCTTGCCTTTCCAAACCTCCCTCCCTAGCTTGGGGTCAGGGACTCACTTGGATCTCCCGGAGCGACCCTATCCATACGCTCCATTTCCGGGCCGGGCGTAAGGAACAGGGCCTCAGGCCGGCTAGGGGTGGGAGTTCTGGCCTGGGATGGGGAATGGCGGGAATAGGGGCGGGATGTGACCACTGGGGGGCTGACGCTGCCTGGCGGGTCTGGACGCCGCCCTAGACGAGTTTTGGAGCTGATCTGAGCTAAGAGGTTCAGACTACTAGGAAAGATCCCGGAGCTCCAGTGTTGTGTATGTAAGTCTGAGCGTGAGGGGGAAAAAAAAAAAAAAAAGAACCGGACAGCAAAATCTCCAACTCTGCCTCCTTTCCTTTTGGGAGGTAGGTTTGGGAGTGTTAGGGGGTTGTGCCGGAAAGCTGGGGCCCAGTTCTTCCTTCACTTCTGTCTTTAAAGCTAAGGAAGGTGTTGCCCGAAGAGTGATTCCTTGCATAGATTTCAGGGGAGCAGAGTACAAAGGCCTGTTGGGTCACCTGAGAAACCGAGAGGATAAGCAGGGCTAGTGTCTGGCCCGAGGGAAGGTCCCAGACCCCGTCTCCAGGCCCTGCGAGAGGTTTCGTTGTCTCACTCAGGGTCAGTGGGGCAGTTCTCTGGGGGCGCCTTTCACAGGGAGTGTTAGCTATGCCTTTTTGGCCTTGGGCTTAATGTCCTGGCTTGGCCCCGAGTCCCCAATTCTTCTGGCTTAAGCAGCACCTAAATGCGAAGTCTTCAGAGCTGGGGCGTCTCTAACCCTGCCCCGAAGTTCCGGTCACTGGTGCCAACCACTTTGCTGTGTGGGGACAGCAGTGGCATATGCATGCGGAAGTGACAGGCGTAGGTTGGAGTCATCACCCTCCAGCAACACTGCCCACCCTGGGCTGGGCTGTCTCACCTCCTATACAACTGGACTAGTTGAATTAATAGGAGAAATCCTGTGAGCTATCTGAGTTTACCTCTCAGGTTGCACTTTTGAAGGAGATAGGCCACAGGATGAACGCCTTCTTTCTTGTCTTTTGGGGGTTACCAGGGAGGACCCCTTATGGTTGGGGGTGGTCAAGTGTGGTTGTGCATACCCAACTCCTATAAATTCTCTGTGACTCATGTCCTCTTCCCTCACGTCCCAGTTTTGTGTGTGTGTGTGTGTGTGTGTGTGTGTGTGTGTGTGTGTGTAACCACCCAGGAGCATGATGCTGAAAAGAATCATCCCGGGCTGGAGTATTCCACTTTCTAAAAGGCAGGCACAGGATGAGGTTTGAGGTGGTGGTCTGTTGGGAGTAAAGCAGTTCAGCGGAGCCAGACAGGATACGGGACTGGAAGGAAAAGCCAAGTGTGAGTGAGATCAGGTTACTGTCCCCTTCTTAACTGCTCCCTGCCTAGTCAAAGCTTACACTGATCTTCCTTAGTCCTTTCTTTTGGGGCTCCTCCCAGCCCAGGCTCTAGCCCCCTCCCCCTCTGCAACTGTATCCCTACTCCAAAGGTGGCTGGCTCCTCTCCCACCCAGGCTGTGTAGGCCTGGGGAACCTCAGTAGCCTGGTCAGCTTTCCCTTGTGCTAGGAAGAGGAGCCGTGAACTGATTGTTCATGTGTGCCGGGGTGTGGGACACAAGCAAGCCCTGAGAGGCTGGCTGGCTACTTGCCTTGAGTCACCGGGAGGTGTCTCCTGGGCCTAAGGGTCAGCTGGTCACAAGGAAGAAGGGGCTGTTCCAGAGAGTGGGTGGAGGTGATTCCCAAGTGGATTTGCTCCATCCATCCCAGCAGGGCTGTGATAGATGTGTAGCTCCCCACAGTGTGGTCATTGTCTCCTGTCAGGGGCTGAGTGACCCAATGTTGCTGCCAGGAGTCGGGGGGGGGGCGCGGCTGCACAGGCTGCCCGTGAGCTGCCAGGACTGAGCCTCCTTTGTGTGACTTGAGACTTTGGGGAAGGGATGGGGTGAGCCAGGGAGGCCAGCCGGCTGCTTCCACTGTCCTCTCTGGCTTAGTCTCTCTGCCTCCATTCTCACCTGTGGCTGGGGTGCCATGTAGGCAAAGACAGAGTGGATCACACAGCCCTGCTTTGAGAGCCATCCCAGAACCCGAGTTCAGTCCCAGTAACCCATGCAAAGGTAGACAGACTACAAAGGTGTCCTTTGACCCTCCACTTGCATCTCCTCCCCTCCCACCCCAGTAAAGAGGGTTTTGTTACTTTGTTTTCAAATGGGAAGGCCACCATCCACCTAACAGGCAGCTGGAGAGCTGAAGATTTTTCTCAAAATGCCTAGCAAAGTATGTGTGTCCAGGGAGAGACAGACATCTGGGGGGATGGGGGGGGGCCTCTACAAGTGTTCCTAACCCCTGTAGCTGGCTTCTTTATGACCAGGCAGGCAGGATCCCGGATTGAGGGAGAGTCTATTGTAGTTTGCATTGATGTGATAAATAATACTGTCAAAATTCTGGGTAACAAATGAAACTGATAATAAGCAAGGCAAATAAAGCTAGGTCTTTTGGGAGCACGCCTGAGTATTTCTCAGATGTTCTGGGTCCTGCACTTGAATGGGCAAGATTTAAGCCACTAGTCCTGGCTCCCAAGTGTCATCTGCTCCTCCCGAGCACCCATCCAGGAAGACCTGTCCTGAGCAGCATTTCAAATTCTTTTTGCCTGCGGGATTGGTTCTTGGCAAGAACGTGTCATGGCAAGCCGCTTTCCCTTCCTTTGCTAGTTGCTTGTGTGTGTGTGTGTGTGTGTGTGTGTGTGTGTGTGTGTGTGTGTGTCTGTATGGGGGGGGTTCTAGATAAGTGGGTTTGGACTTACTGTATTCCCCCCTCAAATCCCCACTGCCTCTTGCCTGCCAGTCTCCTCAGCCATGGCCGCCATCCGCAAGAAGCTGGTGATCGTGGGTGATGGTGCCTGTGGAAAGACCTGCCTCCTCATCGTCTTCAGCAAGGATCAGTTCCCAGAGGTCTACGTCCCTACCGTCTTTGAGAACTACATCGCAGACATCGAGGTGGATGGCAAGCAGGTGAAGGCCAAGAATTTTTTTTCCTTTCCTGTCTGGGAACCCCGTCCCCAAGTCAGGCGGGGCCCTAACGTCCTTTCTTACCACACACATACGTCTTGGCTTCATATCCCTGTAGGAAGTGAAACTGTAGCCCTAGGAAACCTGGATGTGCTATCTGGTTCCACCACATACTAGCTGTGGAATCTGAGCCAAGTCCTTTGCCTCTGGGCTTAACCTCTCCCCACTGCAACAATGCGAAGGAGGGCGAGACCTCCCCAAAAGCGTTGCTGTAAGAATTAAACGCTGCTTACAATGGCAGCTCCTACTACACAGACCCATCTTAGATTTTTTTTTTTAAAAAAGTGTATCATTGGTTTGGCCACTGGTCAATATGCAAACCCGGTACACAGCAAGTGCTAACAAGATGTTCAGTTAGTTTTTAAGACCAGTGATTTCAGAGGGCCTCGTGGTAGGGTTGGGGGCCCTTGGGCTGGCTACTTAGTTGTCCCTGTGTGTCAGGTGGAGCTGGCCCTGTGGGACACAGCGGGGCAGGAAGACTATGATCGCCTGAGGCCTCTCTCCTACCCGGACACTGACGTCATTCTTATGTGTTTCTCCATTGACAGTCCTGACAGCCTGGGTAAGGCTTTGGAGGGCATTTGGTACCCGCCATCTTGAAGGGTTCTGGGGGAGTGTTGGGAGCATGTAGGCTCTTTGCTATGGAGACAGTGGCCCTTGGGGTCACGGGTATCCACTGCAGGGGGCCTCTGGGCTGTGCAAGGTACTGACGGTTCAGTAGTCCCCTGGGTTGCTCTCTGAAAGACTGGGCTTCTGTGGCTAAATGGGCACATGGACACCGTTTTGGATCTCTCTGCAGAAAACATTCCAGAAAAGTGGACCCCCGAGGTGAAGCACTTTTGTCCCAATGTGCCCATCATCCTCGTGGGGAATAAAAAGGACCTGAGGCAGGATGAGCACACCAGGAGAGAGCTGGCCAAGATGAAGCAGGTGGGTGGGGCCGTTCTGGCGGTGAGGAAACTTCCAGGAACTTTCCAGCTGGGCTATAAACAGCTAATAGACAGCGTGAGATGGGACTGTGATAGTCCCCCTCCTGCTGTCCCGTGTCCCAATGTTGGGAGGAACTAGAAGGGTCCTCAAGTGTCAGAGACGCGTCAGAGAAGCAACGTGCCCAAGGCCATCTGACACTATCTCTTTTAAACTTATTCCAGTTTATCCCCCAGGATGCAGCTGTATAGGATGAGGGTGTGGAAGCTGTGGTATTATAGTGCCCTCTGGGGAGGGAGGGCGTTATAAATGACTGGAAAAAAGGCCCAGAGGGATGTGTACTTCAGTGATGCTAACCAGAGGACTATTTTATTTAGAGGGAGGTAGGAGGGCTCTATCTTGGGAGGCTGATTATGGTTTTTATTGGGGACAGATGTCCAGTTTGTATGTTAGTGAGAAAAAAAGTATTCTGGCAGCTCTGTGGGATGGACCAAAGCAGGGATCTGTGCATATCAGGTATTCACGTCACAGTTCATAACAGTAACAAAATGTTATGGAGTAGCAACGAAAATAATTCTATAATGGGGGGAGGGGCGGAGGGTCACCACAACATGAGTAACTGTATTAAAGGGTCGCGGCGTCAGGAAGGTTGAG
Organism: Acomys russatus; assembly: GCF_903995435.1. Taxonomy (NCBI): domain Eukaryota; kingdom Metazoa; phylum Chordata; class Mammalia; order Rodentia; family Muridae; genus Acomys; species Acomys russatus. The sequence continues at coordinate 7,910,394 of NC_067159.1, forward strand.
AACCACTGGACCGAGGAAAGTGAGGAGGAAGAATGGGCGGCGGCGGAATATGGCGGGGTGGGAGGAGGGAACAGACAGAACTCTGAAATGGCAACTTGGGTGTAATGGCCCCAGCTTGGAAACTGCCTGTGGTAGCTGAACCTCGGTGTTCTGCAGGGCCAGTCGGGAGGGTGCTCATTTGGCCCGTTATCTTGTCTTATCAGGAGCCTGTTCGATCTGAGGAAGGCCGGGACATGGCCAACAGGATCAGTGCCTTCGGCTACCTTGAGTGCTCAGCCAAGACAAAGGAAGGGGTGCGGGAGGTATTTGAGATGGCCACCCGGGCAGGCCTACAGGTCCGCAAGAATAAGCGCCGGAGGGGCTGTCCCATTCTTTAAATTTCCCCAAACCCTCCCCAATTTTCCACCCTTCCTTTCATAGGGGTACAAATTACCCGCCCCTCCACCTCCCTCCCCCCCGCCCCCATTCCACCCTTGTAGGACTCTATGCTGCCAGTTTCTTTTTTGGTTCCTTCCTGCCCAGGACTGCATGAGTTTTCCCAGCCCCGAGTGGGGGCTGGTAGGCCCTTCCCTGCCTCTGGGAACCAAGCTGGTGCCCTGCCCTTCCTGAGCAGGGTCCCGCCTCCTGCTGCGTTGGTCTAGGGGGTGGGGCTCTTAGTCCCGCTGGCCTTCCCCTCGTCACACACCAGCACTTTATATATTTCTGGCTCACAGGAGTCTAAGTTAAGGACTGGGGTTTCTGCTTTGTCTTTGACTTAATTTGGTGGGAGGGCAGGACATGAATAAAGGTCAAAGGTTGCACCATGTGCGGCAGCTTCCTGTCTTTCCTGGCCTACCTTGGCTGTGAGCCTGGAGGCCCATCTTTTTCTCTTCACTTCCAAGTTGCTAAGGGGGGTAAAGGGGCGGGGTGGGGCGCGGGAGGGGCGGCCCTGTCTGCAGAGGCAGGGCTGGGGGCGGAGGCAGCAGGGGACGGGGTGGAGTCTAGAGTAAAGGATGAGGTCATGTTTGGCTGACTGCCGGGGTGGGTGAGGGGAGTGGTCTGTACCATTGGCTAAACATAGAAGCCTGTGGGTGGCTTCCCCGTCCGCTGGGTTTCCTCCCCTCCTCCTAGCGATGAAGGGGTGTGGCTCTGGGCAGACACTCCTGAAGGGTCACTTTGGGGCCACAGGAAGCAGGACCAGGCTGGTGAGACATAGGCAAGAAGAGGCTTTTGCATAGAACAGCGTTTTTGTTTTTGTTTTTGTTTTTTAAAGCAGCTCGGCGGTAGAGTGCTTGCCTAGCGTATTTGAGGCTCTGGGTTCAATCCCCAGAACTGCAAAGGAGAGAGGGGGAAAAAACTTTCTTCCTTCCCCTTCCTCCAAGTTTTAGCAGCTTGGGTTGTTTTCCCTAGCAGAGGAAGAGGTGGAATGTTTTGGGCTGTAAACTCCCCAGCCTTCCCATCTCTGAGGTAAGCTGGGGTCAGGGTCAGGCAGGAGTAAGGCGTGGCTGGTGTGAGAAGGCAGGGCGGCTGTGTCTTCAGAGCTCATTCCTCCACTCTGGCTCCACTTGTAAAGGCAGGCCCCCTTCACCATCTTGGGGGAGATGCTGGTGATGGCGGGGCCCTGGGGAGAAAGGAGCCATACTTGGTTTTCCTGACCTCTTCTTCCCACAGTTGGCCTGCCTGGCCCACCATGGCCCATCCGTACCTGAGGTAGAGGGGCTGAGTTTACTCAAGCCTTGGAGTAAGTCCTGACCCTGCTGCAGGTCCAGTTTAGCAGGAAAGGGGCATCCAGTGTACCCCCCGTTTTCCTTACAGAACTCCAGGAATCTGTGGGGATACAGGACATAGCATGGGAAGCTGTACAAGGCAGCCTCTGTGGACACCCACAGGTATGAGGACTAACGGAGTAGTCCTCCCAAGTAGTCACCCAAGAGCAATTGTGGGGGCGGGGAAGGGAGTGCTTACGTTTTCCAGTCCGGGTCATGGCCTAGGAGGAGTGGGTTGCCCACTACAATGAGCAAAGCCTTGGCCCGGGTCACAGCCACGTTGAATCTCTGGAAGGGAGAAGTGGTGATGTCATGGAAGGGACAGGCCCTGAGGAAGAATTCTTGCCACCCACAAGCCTGCAAACCTTGGGGTTCTTAAGGAAACCGAGGTTAAAGTCCAGGTCCAGTTGCACAAAGCTCTGGCTGCTTCGGACGGTAGAGATGAGGATGACACTCCGTTCTTGCCCTTGGAACTCTTCCACGGAGCCCACCTAGAGTGCAGAGGCAAGTCTTAAGACCAGGTAGGCCCTAAGAGGAACCGCAGGGACAAAGCTGCCCCTGCCAGGGAGGTATGGATGAGTCACTGGGTACTTGTGGGTGAGTGCAGGACCCTGCAAAGACAGGAGGCCTACTGTGCAGGCCTGAGGGGCAGAGCCAGTTCTAGATAGGGTGGGGCTTGGAAACCATTCAGAGTAAAGCGAGTGGCCCTGCAAGAGTGAACCTCTCTTCCCTGGAGACAGCCACCGATTTGGTCAGAATTTCCAAGGGAGAGGCCTGCAAATTGTAAAGTGGTGGGTTTCAATCCTGGCTCAAACATCAGAGTCACCTGTGGAGCTTTAACAAAACAAAACAAAAACAAAAACCAGTAAAAACAGCAAAAACCCACTACTGCCCTGGCTCTGCCTCCAGACAGCGATGCTGACGGTGGGACCCAAGTCATTATGGCATTATGAAACTTCTCCACGTGATTTAACCCTGAATCAGCGGGAGGCAGCCAGGAGACCATGTCACATGATAGGCAGGGTTGGTCTAGGGAGTTTGGACCTCATCCTTAAGGCAGAAGCCAACACACGCTACCTGATGATAAGGCGCGGGTGCTTGTTAAGCAGGCAGGTCGCCATGTTCCATCTCAGACCCACCTGGGGGAAAACCCCAGTTTCATTTTGAAGAAACGGGGTGGGGCCAGGGCACAAACAGGCTGAGATAAGAGGCCTATGGAACTCGGAGAGAGAATGTGAGCGTGTGTGTGTGTGTGTGTGTGTGTGTGTGTATGTGGGGGGGGGGTTACCTTCAAGTCCTTGATATCATCCAGTCCTCGAAGCTCCCTGTCAAGTTTTGTGATGCAGTAACGGATTTTTTCTACCTGGAAGAAGGATATATAGATGCCTTTCTCTCATGCTGTCGCCTTCACACAAGAGGGAGGCAGAAGCAGGCAGCTGGCTGGGGTAATGGCGGACAAAGAGGGAAGTCCTAGCCTTGGACTGGGGGCCTGACCTGCTTCCGGTACGGGGAGATGACGCCCACACTTCGGGGGCTCAGGCGAGCTTTACCCTTCTTGGAGGAAGGGGCCAGGAGCTGTTTCAGGTATGACGTCACTGTGGCAGCCTCTTCAGGGTTGAAGAAGGATGGGCTGTTGCCCTCTCGCTCGTCCTTGCCCATTACACCGTGGAAGATGATGGGAAAGCCCTGGATTGGATGAAGCGAGAGGAAGCTTTCAGGCTCATCTCCCTGCCCTCCACCCCTGCAAGGGAAATCAGGGGTTCTAAACCACTGGGACAAAAAGAGGAGGGAGTCAGGGCCCAGGCTTGGAGCCCTGTCCTGCTAGGCCTTACCTGTTGAGGCAGCCCCTCCCAGCGGCAGAACCGTTCTCGATCCACCACGTCTGCGCAGGCCTGCAACTCTCCGTCATAGTACAGTTGGTTAGGGATGTCCAGGATGGTGGGGTGAGACCTAGGAGGCAGGAGGAACAAGAACAAGACCAAAGGCCTCTTGGGGAGCCCTGCTCCACGTGCTCCCCACCCCCAGCCTTTGGCCCTCCAGACATTCCCAGTACACATTCATCAATGTCTCTTGCCAGGTGCTGCAAACCACAGAAAGCCGAGCCAAGTGTGGTTCTAATAAGCTGTCAGCCTAGGGTTCTCACTTACCAGCTAACTTCCTTTAACAAAACCAAGCCAAACCAAACCAAGAAATTAGGACCCATTCTCAGGTTTTGATTTGCCAAGCGAGGATGGTCCAAATCCAAATTATCATCTATTATTACCACTATTTAGGCTAAACTCCAAAAGTCTTAAGTGTGGACTCAGGAGCATTTACAGAACTTTCACAACAATTGTATGAAGTGGAGGTCAGAGGACAGCCTTGTGGAATCAGTTCTCTCACCTGTAAGTGGGTTCACGGGTTTTGGGGCACCAACTTAGGTTGCCAGGTATGCATAGCAAACTCTTTTACCCTTGGAACCATCTCAACCCTGCCTTTTTGAGATGGTGTCTTACTGTGTAGCCTGGTCTAGCCTCAAACTCTCAATCCTCCTGTTTCAGCCTCCAAATGCTGGGATTAAAGGCATGTGAAACCACTGTCCAGCTTCCATTTATCAAACTCTTAGATGGTTTAAGAATTATTATTATTATAATATTATTATTTTGGTTTTTTGAGACAGGGTTTCTCTGTGTAGCCTTGGCTGTCCTAGATTCACTTTGTAGACCAGGCTGGCCTCGAACGCACAGAGATCCTCCTGCTTCTGCCTCCTGAGTGCTGGGATTAAAGGTGTGTGCTACCATGCCCAGCCTAAAATTATTTTTAATTCTGTATATGTGTGTGTGGAGGTGTGCATGTGAGTACAAGTGATCATGGATGGAGGCCGAAGGTGTCAGATCCCCCAGGATCTATAAGCCACCTGACATGGGTGCTGAACACAGGTCTTCCATAGCACACTTAACTGCTGAAGCATCTGTCACATTTACCAAACTCTCACTGACAGTCTAGGACTCATCTATGCACTAATGTTTAAACCCACCAGAGGTACATGAGATGGCCTACAATCCTAGCTACTCAGAGGGGTAAGGCAGGATTGCCTGAGCCAAGAGTTACAATGAGCCTAGGCAACACAAACAAAGCCTGTCTCAAAGGGGAGAGCTTGGACACTTGGCAGCAGTGTGCAAGGTCCTAGGCTCAAGTTCTAGCACTACACAAGAAATAAAAGTCACAAATGTGGGCATAGTGGTACAGGCCTGTAACCCCAGTACTTAGGGAGGCAAAAGCAGGTGGATCTCTGTGAGTTCGATGCCAGCCTGGTCTATAAAGTGAGTCCAGGACAAATGAGGCTACACAGAGAAATCCTGTCTCAACAAAGCAAAACAAGGGCTGGAGAGATGGGTCAGAGGTTAAGAGCACTCTCTGCTCTTCCAGAGGTCCTGAGTTCAATTCCCAGCAACCACATGGTGGCTCACTGCCATTTTTAATGTGACCTGATGCCCTCTTCTGGTGTGTAGGTGTACATGCAGATAGGGCTCTCATATATAATACATAAAATAAATAAATCTTTAAAAAACAAAAACAAACAACCCCCCCCCAAAACACAAGTGCACAGACCTCAGTTGTATATAATATAAGTCAACTAACAATGGCTTTAAGGTAAAACAGCGTGCTCCCTGCCTTTCTTATTTCTTGTTAGATTGCCTATAAACTCAGATCCATTCACACATATCCTGGTCTGACTGCCTCCAATATGCATAAACCACTGGTCTGAAAAAGAAGCTGGAGCCGGGTGTGGTGGGGCGCACGCCTTTAATCCCAGCACTCGGGAGGCAGAGACAGGCGGATCGCTGTAAGTTTGAGGCCAGCCTGGTCTACAAAGTGAGTCCAGGATGGCCAAGGCTACACAGAGAAACCCTGTCTTGAAAAACCAAAAAGAAAAGAAAAGAAGCTGCCTGACAGGTCACAAGACAAGCAGCTGTAAGGGGGAGACCCCCCTTCAGCCTATGGCCATTGTGAGGCTGTGAGCTGAGCAAAGAGGAGGTCGGTGATACCTGTAGTTGCGGAGCAGTTTGGTGATGAAGCGGGGGTCGTAGCCATTGGGGCCCTTCTTGTACAAGGAGTTGTAGGTGAGCAGGCGCTCCAGCAGAGAGTAGCCGAGTCCATGCTTCTGGGCTAGAGGTGACCGTAGCACAGGCCCCAGCTGCCGAGGGTCCCCAGCCAGAACCAGCTGCCCTCCCGGATTGCCCGTTTCCTTGACATCCATCAGTCCTGAGAGCCATGGGGGGAAAGGTTAAATGGTGGGATTACCCAGTCCATGTGGGGTGCTGTACCTATAGCCCATCCTGAGCCCCCTCACCTGCTATGGCCACCAGACTCTCAGGCTCCATGCAGTGGCCAGCCTCATCGATGAAGACGTGTGTGAAGTGATCGATGGGAAACTGGGCTGACACCAACCTGGGAGTGTCAGGCCAATCAGGGGTCATTCCCAGGCCTGACCTCTGGCCCTTCATTTCACCCTGCCCTCAGGAGCCCTTCCTTTCCCTAGCCCTACACCCCGTGACTTCCCCTAGCAATCAAGAAACTCATCCTATACATTTCCTTACCTGCTGGCAGTGATGAGGGTGGTAATTAAGACCCGGTATTGCTGCAGATGCTTTTTGGCGGGATATGCATATTCTCCTTTCTTAGAATCCCAGTTACAGCAGGTCTGTGGGTCACGAAAGGAGGAGAAGACATCAGCCTGGCTCTTCCCTCTCTTGCCCTGGCTCCAGACCCACTAACTCTTATTTACCTGTCTCCCCTCCCTTTGCAGACCAGGAAACCGAAGTCCCCAGAGAGGTCCTGACCCACCCACCCAATGTCACACCACAAGTCTTCAGGTGCTCTGAGAAATCTTCCAGGCATCCATCATCCCTTGGCCCACCCTCTGCACTTCCTACAAACCTTAATGTCCTCAGGTACCATCCGGAAGTCCCTGCTCGGGGCCAGGAGACGGTAGATGGAGCTGGGCAGGTGGACCCGGAGCCGCTGACAGAGGAGGTCAGCCCCAGAGTTAGATGGAGTACAGGCCAGGATGTGGGCTTTGGGCAAGAGCTTCACTACCTAAGACAAAGAAAATGACAGTATGGGCAGACACTTCCTATGACAGGGGACTCTGGCTGCACTTGCTTCCCAGACACCTGCTAGTCCCAATGACACGTTGGTGTTGAGATATTGGCAAATTCATGTCTACATGTTTATATACGATAATGACCCTAAACCCTCTGCCTCCTTTTTGGGTGACTGTTCTGCTGTAGGCACATTCAGGGGACTGGAGGGATTCAGAATTGCAGGCAAATGCTGGTGGGGGGGGGGGGGGGGGGGGTGTGGGGGTGTGTGGCTGCTGGAGTCAGTATAGGCCCTGGGGTTATATTTCAGCCTCACCTGCTTGATGGCCTCCACTAATGTGACAGTCTTGCCAGTACCTGGAGGCCCAAAGATGATGTAGGGGGCAGGCCGGGTGGTACCCCTCACAATGTGCTTCATGGCTTGCAGCTGCTCAGGGTTCGACTCCAGACTGCGATCATACAACCTGGCCAAGGACCCAGGAACACGAACTTGAAGTCAGCCAGTATCCCAGAGGCTTCTGGGATTCCATTCCCAGTATCCACACCCCCAAGTAGCCCCAGGGTCCCTGCCCAGAGTCTCACTTGAATTTCACATCTGAGGGCAGCAGCGAGATGTCACGGGAGGCCACAGGGAAAAGCATGGGCCACAGCGGCCAGCGGCCCGTCAACTCCAGGGCCCGGTGCTGGACCCGAAGGGGCTGTCGGTTGAAGGTAAAGTTCACCTTGAAGGTCAGCCCGTCCACAAATCGGCTCAGGAGGCTTTGGGCAAAGAATTGAGTCATAGCAGAGTCCAGATTGGGTAGAACAACCAATAGACAGCTAGGACCCTCTCTACCTCCCTTCCTCTTCCCAAGAGGTCCTTACAAAGTTCTCTGGGAGATAGAGTAGTTCACACAGCTTGGGGTCCCCCGGCTCTGTGTCCAGGGAGTCCTAGTCATCTCTGAAAGCGAGACCTCCTAGCCCCACGCTTTAGAAGCGTAAAAGCCACCTTGGTGATTTTGTTCTCCCAACACTCACCTTGTGGAAAAGCTCAGCTTTACACGGTCCAGTTCCACCTTGTGCACAAAACCCTTGTAGGTGATAGGGTTCTCGTGGTGGGTTTCAGAGGACAAAAGGGCAAAAAGGTGGTCACCCCGTAGCACTGAGGGACGGCTCTCGGCCACACCAGGAACCTGCAGAGTGTGAACATAAGTGAGATTTCCTACCCAGTGGGGCTGGGGGTGCTTAGCCCCAGCTCATCCCAGCTTTTTTCTCCTACAAGGCAAAGCAAGCATCAGGGGAAGGGGCCACAGGCTGCTAGAGGTGCCTATACTGGGAGCCCAAGGCCTCCATGGAGGGATTTTGTTTTTGTTTTGTTTTGTTTTGTTTTGTTTTTTGTTTTTTGAGACAAGGTCTCTCTGTGTTAGCCTTGGCTGTCCTAGAGTCACTTTGTAGACCAGGCTGGCCTCGAACTCACAGCGATCTGCCGGCCTCTGCCTCCCAAGTGCTGGGATTAAAGGTGTGCGCCTCCACGCCCAGCTTCCATGGAAGGATTTTAACATGTGGTGGCCAGCGGCCCCCAGTCCAGCTAGCTGCTGCTTGGCCAGTTCAGCTCCAGTTTTGTCTTGAGCACCTTGGTGCAAACTCACTTCTTTTAATAAAACCTTTCCCTGGTCATCCTGACTCTCTCCCTTCCCACCTGCACTGCTGTGCATTAATCCATTGTCAGGAGGAAGTCTGAGTACTCTAAATGGGGAGATGGCTCGGTGGGTAAAGGTGCCTGTTGCTAAGCCTGACAACCTGCATCCGATCCCTGGGGCCGCCGACATGGTGGGAAGAAAAACGGGACTCCCACAAATTGTTCTCTGACCTCCACGTTATGTGCTATGCATGCTGCGCACACACTAAGTAATAAAGAGGATGTGAGGATTTGAAAAGGGTCTCAGAGTTATCCACGAAGCTGGGAAAACAAGGGTCTCGTCAATGTTACATAGCTGGTGGCAAAATCTAAATGATAAAATCCCACCACCCGCATGAACTGAGTGTGGTGGGCTGTGCCTACGATGCCAGTTTGGGGGTGATTGACACAGGAGGAGCACAAGTTCAACATCCTCTTTGGCTATACAATAAGTACAAAGCTAGCCTGAGCTACGTGGGACCCTGCCCAAAATAAAGTAGAAAGAAAAGCCACTGCCCTGTTCTGGCATGTTTTTTGGGGGTGGGGTGGGGTTGGGACAAGCAGCTCCCCCTGCTCTTTGCCCACACCCTCTGACACAGGAACCATTTCATCCTTTTTTCATGTTTACTCTGCCGACAGGGGTCACGGCCTGTTAACCTCCTTAAAGTAGACTGGCATGGGCCCACCGTCCCCACAAGAGATCTGAGCCCTAACCTCCAGTGTAAGCAGCCTCGGATTCTGGTCCGCGGGGTCCCAGGTCATGGGCACGGACTCCAGGTCATAGTGCCGGATGTCATGTTCCATCTGCAGCTCCTCCAGGTGCAGCAGCAGCCGGAGCTTCACCTCATAGTTCCTGGACTTCAGGGTTGTCTCCAGCTGGGCCCTGGTAGGGATGGTTTGAGCTGCAGCAGGCTCAGGATGGATCCGACAATGCCCTCCCCTCCGCCCTCCCAACTCTGGGGCTCTGCCCTCTCCAGTCATTCACCCCCACACTGAGCATGCTGTGGGTGCCAAGCACTGATCATGGCGAGCCAGGGAAGTGAGACAGACAGGGAGAAGCCAGCAGAGAGAGACGACAAGGGAGCAGGCGGGTGGCACAAGGGGCTGGAACTTACTTGATCTCAGCAACATCCTTTGGGGAGGTGAAAATGCTTGGTCCTTGAAGAAGGGTAGGGAGCAGTTGCCGGAGGCGGATGGGTGGGTAGTAGGTCCCCAGGGCCAAACTTAGTTCTAGCTCATAGCCCTTGGCCCTGTGGGAGGGAAGAAAACATGTCCTGAAAACAGAAACCACTCATCTCCAAAGACTCTGGAGAGGTCTTCATGGAGCCTACGCAAAATATTTCTACAGTGGCTTCTCTGGTGTGGTCATCAGCCATCTAGGGATGCAGTGCTCCCTAGCTCATGCAGCTGCTTGGTCCAGGGTTGGACCACTCTCAGCTTTGTAAAGCCTAGAATTTGGAATATTTGAAAGAAATACTCTGTGAGCTGGGTGTGATGGCACAGGCCTATAATCCCAACGCTCAGTAATGGAAAAGACTACAAAAGGTTTATGAGTTGTAGGCCAGCCTGGGCTACACAGCCTGACTCTCAAAAATAAACAAATATAAGCAATATATGCTCTTTTGAAGAAATAACAGCAAAGCAATATATTTTAAATAACTAAGTAACATTCTTATTCAAAAACAGTCAACTTTAACTTTTTGGTATATAATTTGTTTCTTTTTTTTCTGAGTGCTGGAATTAAAGGCCTGCATCCATAGCGTTTGATTGATTGCGGCGCTGGGGATGCCGTCCAAGGTCTCACACGTGCTGTAAATTTGTCTCATACATGTATACATATGTTAACAAAAGGGGCATGTTGTAACTACAAAGATCTTATTACATGGTTTGCATTTATTACTCATTACTTTTAAATGCATATCCTTCTATGAATTTGTGTGTGTGAAGAGGGTGCCAGATCCCCTGGAGCTAGAGTTACACATAGTAACCCAGGCCTGCTGCAAGAGCAGCAGATGCTGTCAACCAGAGTCATCTCCCCAGCCCCTTCACTGTGCATTGGACAGAGTACTTCTCTGAAATCCAGGCTAGCCTAGAACTCTCTTATAGCACAGGCTGGCCTGTAATACTGGCCCTGCTTCTGTCTCCCAAGTGTTGGGATTACAGCATTTTGAGCTCCCATACCTTGGTCTCAGATTGTTTGTTTGTTTACTAGACAGAGCTTTAAACCCTCTGTAGCCCTGGCTGGTCTTGAACTTAGAGACCTGCCTGTCTCTGCCTCCTGAGTGCTGGGATTAAAGGCACAGGCCACCACACCTGGTTCTCTTGTTAACAGTTTTGCCGGAAAAACACACAGTTTCTGTGATTTGTTTAATGCATTCACGTGTATGTGCGGCCACCATCATTTTCAGTTTTAGAACACTTTCAACAAGCCCTTTAGCTCGCACTCTTCTATTCTGCGGCCTCCCTCATTAAGTGTATATATCTAATGGTGAGTGCCAGGCATGGTGGTACAAGGGGTGGCACACCCCTTTAATTCCAGCACTTGGAAGGCACAGGCAGGTGGAGCTCTATGAATTCCAGGCCATTTTGATCTGCACACTGAGCTCCAGGTCCTCCAGAGTTGTACAGTGAGATCTTGTGTTAAAAAATAAAATAGTGAGAAGATAGCTCATCAGTTACGAGCATCTGTTAGTGTTGCACAGGTTTTGGGGGTGGCTCATAGCAGCCTGTAACTCCAGCTCCAGGGGAATCCCTGTGCTGGCCTGCCCCCTCCCCCCCACATACACAAACCATAGTCTTTAAAAACAAACGAGGGCGGGGGGAGGGATTAGGTGTAGTGCAGGGGTAAAACCTTACTTGGCCATCTCTCTATACAGTGTAAACACTTAAGAGTTTTCACAGTGTCCCCCAACAGTTACTGCCTCTCTCCTGCAGCAGCTTGCTTCTCAGATAGGAAAGGGATCTGAGACCCAAAAGGGGGCGGGAGGAGTAACCTGCTGTTCAGAAAGGGCCTCTGTCCCCTAGCTCGGGAGTCTTCCCAAGTGCCCATGGTGTCATTATCTAGTCACCGGTCAGGCCTCTCTCCTTCCTCTATCCGGTTGGTCAGTACAGGGTTTCTACTGAGCCGAGGGGTGCGTTTGTAGGGAGTTGTGGGTTTCAACTGTGCAGCCAGGGTGCTGTGTGCGACGGCAGCCAAGAAACGGGCGACGTAGAACGTTTCGGCTCCCTCGGTTCCCGGCTCCCCAGGCCCCAGCAGCTCCCAGAGGACAGTGGCTGGGAAGTATCCCACAATGCCGGTCTTACAGTAGACATGGAGCTCATAGCTTTCACCTGGAAGAAGGTAGCCGAGTGAGGCAGCGGCCCTACCCCAGCATCCCCAGCCCATGGCAGGAGCCCATTGGACAGAGATAGTATTTTTTTTTCCCCTGAAGCTCAGACCACCCCTCTGGTGGTCCTCCTTCACCTCAGAAGACGACTCACCTGGGCCCAATGGGCAGGGCAGGTCCTGTTCACCGTGGTAGAAGGCAAACTGGGGTGTCCAGCAGAGTGGAAAGAGATGAGTGAGGGTGACAGGCTTGGTCCCTCCATTCCGAAGCCGTAGGGTCAGTACCTCCTTGCGGTTCAAATCCAGGCGGATAAGGAGCTGCCCATCTCGGGCTTCATGGGGCCCCTGGACCTCCACGTCCACCCCATGTTTCCCATGAAGATACTCATTCCTGGGGAGAGTGGGAGTCAAGGGGGGATGGGGAGGGAGGACCTTGGGCTTGGAATTACCTTGGGGAGGGTTAGGAACGTGGTAATGTCAGGTGTGATGGGAACCCACCCCCCAATGCCACCCTGGATTGATTCCCAGCTTCCCATCCTTGAGCAGCCCAAGGAAATCCACTGCTTTTAATGCCAGATATCCCGTTCCCCTCACCTCTCTCTGCCCACTCACAGGGCACACACTCAACACACCTGTCATGGAAGATCCTGGCCAGCAGTGACCTGTGTTGTTTGCTGATATTCGACCCTGGCTTTATTCGCCTCTTTTCTGGCAACTGCACATCAGCCCAGCGGTCTAGTTTGAAGAACCTGACCCGAGTCTTGGTGACGAAGGCCAGATTTGCAATCTTCATTCCATACAGCATGGAGGAGAAGCCAGGGGCAGGGGTCCCATAGCTGCCAGAAGCAGAGGATACTGGGAAGTGAGGGAAGGCAGGGTGGCTGTGCAGAGGGTGCTGGGGAAGGCCCAAGGGCTGCTCTGTGCAGGGTCACACCAGCCCTGCGAGGAGGAGGCAGCATGGGACTCAAGAGGCAGAGACTCCAGCTAGGGATGGTAGGAATTTTGAACAACTTAAAGCAAGGCACTGGGACTTTCCAACACAAAATAATCTGCTTAAACAGCACTGTGATGAAAAGTCCAATATTGGGCTGTTGTTGGCTGGGAAGGCAAAGAAAAAAACAGATTTTCTTTCTTTCTTTTTTTTAAGGGGGACTCTTTTGGGGGGACATTTAAAAAAAGGTGCAGTGGAAAGAGCTAAGGCTAAGGGAAGTTGAAAAAGATGGCTCATAGGACTGGACAGGGCTGTGGGGGAGGGCTGAGAAAGGGGGTCAGAGAGAGAGCAGAGATGTCCAGAGTGTGGGCAAGGTGGCAGATCGGACAGCAGTTTCCACCGGAAGTCAAAGGGTGCAGGTGGAACCCCAAGCAGGAAGGGAAAGGATCCTTCTCCCGAGATCAAATAGCCTGGCTTTGTGCCTAGAGAGGTGAAGACAGGAAAAGGGGTCAGCAGAACAACCTGGGGTTCAGCGTAATCTGCTCCACACACACTAACGGAGGCATGGTAGGTGCCAGACACTGCACTTGAGGCTGGGATGGTTGCAAAGCTGCCAGCCCTGGATGCAGCCTTTAGCAACACTCAGAGTGAACACATCCATTGCGGCATGGGGATGAAGCAGGGTTGCCGAGACTGCCCAGAGCAGCTCACTGGGCCAAGCCACGGCACCTGGGGTGGGGGGGGGGGGGGCAGGAGCAGGCCTCTCAGCAATGAATGTGCATTACTTGGGCAAGAGGAAGCATCAAGTGAGTGAACTGATGGGCATCACGGCATGGCACGGGGCTGTCATCCCAGCTGCCTCAGCTGGGCTCTCCTGCCAGCATCTTGCTTTTTGTCTCTTTTGAACTACTGAGGGCTATGGAGCTCAGAGGTAAGAGTGCTTGCTACCTAGCATTTGTGAGGCCTGAGGTTCAACCCCTAGCACCACCAAACAAATAAACAAACAAACCAAAAGAAAAAAAAAACAAAAAAACCAAACCTCCCAACTCCCCTCCCCCCCAAAATCCCTCTCTTGCCAAAATACCACCCCCAACAAAAACCAAATAAACAAGATAGAGCTTGAAAATCTGTCTTAAAGGGCTCCTATGAGGCTCACTTGAGACACTGACATTGCAGGGAACCATTTAGCCCAGTGCTTGGCACGAAGCAGACCTCAGTAAGGGAGAGTGATGGTTAGTGTCATGTACAGTGTGGCTTGTACTACAGTGAAAGGTTCAAAGAAAGGGATGACAGGAGCTGGCAGAGATGGGCAGAGCCAGACAGTTTTACACGGCAGGTTAAGGAGCCTGGACTTGACCATGACTTTCAGTTAGCCCTTCCCTTCCCTTTTCTGGTACCCATAAGGAGCCTGAAGATGCTGCCAAACACATGACATATTTGATGAACACAGTCAAGATGTGGAGGAGTGATAACCTCCCTCCAATGCTTGTTGGGACTGTACAGCGTATCCTAGCAACTGCGCGGTGATCTTTAGTAATCCATCATTGGGGCCAAATCAGCACAGTTGCTTATAAGAGCATACAGTAAGGTCCTTGTGGCTCAGAACAGCTTTCCAGGTCCCACACCTATAACTCTGCCTCTCCTTCATCCCTAGGAAGGGGAGCAGTACGATTCAGACAACACTGAGGAGGCTATGGTTTCTTTTAAAAGGATGGTGAGTCATTTGAAAGCATGGTGAGAAATGCTTGGGTTAGTGTTGGTTGCTATCGTTAGTATCTGTGTTAGTGGGAAGAGGTCTAATCACAGCAGGGGGAGGGGCAGTGACAACTTACTTTCAGCCCTTGTCAGAGTCTACCCTGTGGTTACAGAACCACTGCAGTTGGTGGGTTTTAAGCAGGGGAGTGGCAAGATCATATATGCATTTCAGATCACTCTGGCATCAGGACTGGAGGATGGACATGCTGGAGGCAAGACTGTAGGCAGGGAGACCAGTTAGAAGAAGGCCACTGCAGCTGTCTGGTTAAAAGATATCAAAGGCCCAAATGAGGGAGTGGTATAGAAACAGAGGAGGGGGTCAGATTGGATCCTATTCAGAATGCTAGTTAGCAGAATTTGGTGACAGGAGGGAGACTGGAGTGGAAAGAGAGGGGCACCTAGAATACCCAAATCAAGGACTTTGGTTCTGGAACTGTCCCCGAGGAAGAAGATAGGTAGCCAGATGGACCATCGCATTTGCAGTGGACACGCTGGGTATAGATGCCTGTCGTCCAAAGGCAGCTTTGGTTATGTGAGGCACCAGCTTAGAGCTCACAGCAAAGTCAAGGCCTACGAATATTAGGGAGTCCCTTGGTAGTAGTTACAACCAAGGACCCACGCTTGGGACCTTCCCTGGGACCTCTAGCAGTTTGTGAACCGCTAAGGCCAACACAGGCCAGGGAGGAAGGGAAACCAGAGAAGAAGCCTCGAGAAAAAGGAGAATTGGAAGAGAACCTGGTGGAACCAGGCATGGTAGCTCACACCCAGAACCCCAGCACTTGGGAGGCGGAGGCTGAAGACCACCTCAGATCTGAGGTTCGCCTTGTCTACATAATAGGTTCCAGGCTATCCAGGGATACACAGTAAGACACCGTGTCAAAACCAAACTAGGCTGAGTGTAGTGGTGCACACCTTTAATCTCAGCATTTGTGAGGCAGAGGCAGGTGGATTTATGTGAGTATGAGGCCAGCAGTAAGTTCCATGCCCACTAAAGCTACACATCAAGACTTGGTCTCACTGGGTATGGTGGCGCACGCCTTTAATCCCAACACTCGGGAGGCAAAGGCAGGTGGATCGCTGTGAATTCGAGGCCAGCCTGGTCTACAAAGTGAGTCCAGGACAGCCAAAGCTAACACACAGAGACCCTGTCTCAAAAAACCAGGAGGGTTAAAAAAAAAAAAAAAGGACTTGGTCTCAAAAACAAAGAACAAAACCCAAATAAACAGAATGCTGGTGAAATGGCTTAAAGTAAAGGTGCTTGCTGTCTATCCTGACCACCTGAGTTATTCTTGAAAGCTACATATAGATGGTGGGAGGAAACAGAGAACTGATTCCCTTAAGATGTCCTCTGAGATAGGTGTGGTGGCGCACACCTTTAATCCCAGCACTTGGGAGGCAGAGGCAGGGGGATCTCTGTGAGTTTGAGGCCAGCCTGGTCTACAAAGAGAGTCCAGGACTGCCAAGGTTACACAGAGAAACCCTGTCTCGAAAAACAAAAACAAAACCCCGAAACAAACAAAAAAGAAAGATTAAAAAAGGACAGAAGATAATGGTTATTTAATATTTTTATTTACTACATATACTGTGTTCTGCCTGCATATACACCTCCATACCAGAAATGGACACCAGATCTCATTATAGATGGTTATGAGCCACCATGTGGCTGCTGGGAATTGAACTCACGACCTCTGGAAGAGTACTCTTAACTACTGAGCCATCTCTCCAGCCGAAGATAATGGTTCTTTATAAATTTAACTTAGGTATTAAGTATGCATGCTAAAGGAGAAGTGAAAAGGTATTCATCGGAAGTGTTAAGACATTTAAGCAGGACAGCACTGGACATGCGCAGCATGAAAGGCCTTCACTCTAGACTCTTGCTAAGGTGGAATGCACACCCAGTTCTTAATGATGAGCAAGCACTTCTCCCAACTATACACATATACAGACAGGCATCATTCTGTGACAATGCTTTGTGGTTCCATCTTCCTCCCAAATAGCTCCAGAAAGCACGATAGCTTTAATTTAAACCAGTGTAGCCAGTTCTCCAATGACAGAAGCAGGCTGCCCACAGTTTTTAATGTTAAAATAATCACAAACACACACACACACACACACACACACACACACACACACACACACAAACCCCGACCAACCAAAGAAAGAAAACAAAACCCACCTTGCACCTGTAAACAAGTCCAGTGAGACACACTCTTGGAAGTGGACTTTCTGGGTGCGTCAAAGGGAATGAATGAACTTTTACAACTTAGGTGAAAAGCGCATTTTCTTTTGGAGATAGAAACTGGCCTCAATCTCATGATCCTACTGCTGTCTTACCCCTTTAGATGCTGGATTTACGGGCACATTGCCACACATACAACACAACACACACACACAACAGAAGGGAACTGCTGCAAAACTGCCTCCTAAACCAGTGGTACAAATTTAAGTTGTCTTTAGTAAGAACTTCCGAATGCCTTTTCCCCAGCCCCTAACATTAGAAAATTTCAACCATTTATGTTTTTTTTTGTTTTTGTTTTTTTTTAATTTAAAGAAAATTGTTTCAAGGCAAAGTTTCTTGTAGTTCAGGCTGGCCTCAAACTCCTGATCCGCCTGCCTGCCACCAAGCTGAGGACATGCCTCACTAGTTTTTGCCATCCGCTATTATAATTTTTTTTAATGTGTCTTATTTCAATTCTTATTTCCTTGGTCAGTCACACAGCTGACTGGGGCTCATTTTGTAGCTCTGGTTGTCTTGAATTTGCACAGATTCTCCAACAGCTACCTCTCAAGTGATGAGATTACATCATACATGAACTTTGCCCAGCTTATCTTTGGTATTGCCTCTGACAGATGCCTGGTCCTATCTTTTTTTCTAGGCTATTAGCTGTTGACTCTATCTCTGGCTTTGCCTCTTTCCTCCCATGCCTTGTCAACCCTCTACACAGGCCGGGTCACCAAAGACAGACCCAACCACCAACAACTCCACAGCGCACAAACGCAGCCAAACCTTAGGTATGGTACAAGGACAATGCCAGGTGCAGCAACGTCATCTCTACCAGCAGAACACGTTTGGTTACTTACTAGCTGCGGTGCTAAGTGACCAAGTGCATGACTTATCTATTTCTCACAACTGTCGGGAAAGCAGCCATTATCAGCACACATAACGATGACACTTAGTCCCCACTGCCCTGCCCTTGGCCTTTATTGTTGCTCGAATGGCATGGCAGCTAATCCCATAAAGCCTTAAAAACACACACACACACACACACACACACACACACACACACACACACACACACACACACACCCAAAGGCAGCCCAACCTAGTATCAGATTTGGAAGTGATCCTACAGGGACATCTAGTTATACAAACTCAGGTTTCAGTTCTCATTTGTGGATCAAAACCAGGCTTGAACTGATTGTTTAGGGTTTCTGAGGCAAAGCCTAGCTCTGTAGCCTAAGGTAGCCTTAAACCTATATGCTCTTTCTGCTTCTGCCTCCCAACCACTGGAATTAGAGAGGCGAGCTTTCATCTATGGCATCCCAGGACTTGAGGCAGTTGAGGCAGGAGAATTGCTGCCAGTTAGAGCCCAACTTACATTACATAGATCTAGTGTCTATCTGTCTGTCTCTTTCTCTCATACACACACATAAAATCAAGAGTAAAAAAATAGAAGCGTATATAGCTACTGTTGTTTCAGACAGACATATTTTTTTGTTTTTTTTTTTTTGAGATAGGGTTTCTCTGTATAGCCTTGGCTGACCAATAGGTCTCACTCTATAGACCAGGCTGGCCTCGAACAGAGATCCACCCGCCTCTGCCTCCTCAGTGCTGGGATCAAAGGTGTGTGCCACTACCCCCTGGTGAGCTGTTTTGTTTGTTTATTTGTTTTTTTAATGGGACCATACAGTTTTATGAAAGCCGTGTATACAAGCAGGCCACCGACTACAGTGCTGTTTTCACTGGGGAAAGAGGGAAAAGTCACCAAACCACCCTCCGTGCAAGAAGCCAAGACCATTTTAGTTCTAAAACGCTGATTATGTCAGTCTATTTTATTTTGTTGTTTTTGCTTTTCACATTTTTAAAAAAGGTTTTGTTTTTGTCTTATGTGAGCAGGTGTTTTGCTGCACAGCTGTCTGTGCACCACTTGTGGTGTGCCTGGTGCCTGCAGAGACCAGAAGAGGGTGTCAACATGTCCTGGAACTGGCGTTACAGACAGCTGAGAGCTGCCATGTGGGTTCTGGGAATTGAACCCTGGCCTTCTTCAAGAGTATCAAGTGCTCTTCATCCCTGAGACATCTCTCTAGCCCCTGCTTTTGATTAATATTTGCATTTATTCGTTGAGATTTTCACACAGGTATACAATGTATTTTGATCATATCTACGTCCCCACTCCACCTCCCTGAATTTTCTACCAACATAGTTTCCTCTTAACTTCATGTCTTCTTCATTTAAAAAAGTTTAAACACTCCGTGTGTGTGTGTGTGTGTGTGTGTGTGTTGGGGAAGGGTGAGAGGACAACTTGTAGGGGTTGGTTCTTTCTTTACACCAAATAGGTCCTGGGGACTGAACTTAAGTTGTCAGGCTTGGCAGTGCCTTCACCAGCGGAGCCATCTCCTCAGAGGGCTCCCCACACTGAGTCCCATATGGCCATGAACGTGGTGCCACCCCCTGGAGCATTGGCAACCTATCAGTTACCACTGCCCCCCCCCGATTTAAAAATGACCCTCTTTTGTCCAGCAGCCACCAACTTTCAATAAATCCTCAGCTAGGAGTGGGGTCTTAACTCTGTCCCCACCGATGCTGAAATTCTGTGGCGGTAACACAGCCACTGTGAGTTCATGGTCTTGTCATGTCCAGAAAACAGCATTTCACAGCCCTCCTCCTATCTTCCTGCTTTCACACTTTTGTCACCCTCTTCTAAGATGTTCCCTGAGCTTTGGAGAGGTGCTTTTGATTTTTTGAGATGTGGTCTTGAATTATCCAGGCAGGCTTCAAACGTGCTATGTGCCAAAGGCAATCGTAAATTCCTGATCATCCTGCCCCCTACCTCTCAAATGCTGGTATTACAGGGATGTGCCACTAGCCTTCTATTTTCTATTTCTATCTTCTATAATCCCTGTAGTACTCAGGATGTTGAGGCAGGGGAATTGTCCGAAGGCGGAGGCAAAAGACTTGTCTCAAACTTGAGGCCAATCTGGGATCCCCAATGAGTTTCAGGCTGGCCTAGCAGGAACCTGTTTCACCGTCCTCACCAACCAAAAAAAAAAAAAAAAAGTGACCACGAAACAGCTGGTGTAGCTCAACTGGAGAGCACTTGCCTGTCCTATGCGAGGTCCTGGGTTCTGTCCCAAGTACCCAGGGAGGGTAACTTGCTGTGCTCGCTCTAGCCCATTCTCCTGGTCAACTGGAATCCAACTGGATTCTGCAAACGCTTACTGCAAGTAGATTCGGCAAGCATCTACTCCACACACACTCTATGCTGAGGACTGAGAGCTGAGACACGGGACTCACGGCACTGAAGTTGACAGAGTGTGGTGGGGAAGGCAGCAGGGGGGTTCTAATGAGAAGCACAGAAGCGCGGTGCAGTCTAGCTGTAAACAGGCTCTAGCCAACGTAGAAAGAGTAAGCTAGGAGAATCCAGACGAGCACACGATTACTCGGAGTAGGGGGGATGAGATGGCTGCAGGGGACATGATGCTTTGTTTATCAAACCTGATGACCCAAGTTCAGTGTTTTCTCTCTCTCTCTCTCTCTCTCTCTCTCTCTCTCTCTCTCTCTCTCTCTCTCTCTCTCTCCAGGGGAGGGAGTGGGGATGTAATCCAGTTGGTAGTCGAGTATTCCACCTTGCACACTCAAAACCCTCATAGTTGGAGAGTCCCAGTACTGAGCAGAAGTTCAAGGTCAGTTGGGAGATACCAAAGACCTGATTAAAGTAGGACGGGGGTGGGGGTGGGGGGGGGGGATGCATAGAAAACTAACCCTTCATCCAAGCAGACATCTCTGGGCAGCTGGGCG
Source organism: Acomys russatus (assembly GCF_903995435.1). Lineage (NCBI taxonomy): Eukaryota > Metazoa > Chordata > Mammalia > Rodentia > Muridae > Acomys > Acomys russatus. The sequence goes on from NC_067159.1 coordinate 7,930,910, forward strand.
AGAGGGGCATTAGCTAAAGCCTCATACTTCTGCTTTCTGGAGTGACTTGGGAACATTCTATTCAGCATGACTACCCAAGCCAAGTCTTCCTCAGTTCTGTTGAGTAGGTCTCATGACAGGATACAAGGCTTTCTTCCTCCTCCGTGCACTCAAACTATCTGTCCTTCAAGGCCAAGGCCAGCCTCCCAGGTTTATTTGGGTAAAATACAAGTGCATACAGTAAACGTTACCTTAGGGCTGCAGATGCTGCTCAGTATGTTTGCTTGCCCAGCAAACGCAAGGCCCTGGGTTCAAGCTCCAGCACTGCAAAATAAATTGGGGGGGGGAAATAGGAGCAAAGCCAGCTGTGGTGGGGTGTGCCTATAATGCTAGCACCCAAGAGGTGGAGGAAGGAGGAATCAAGTTCAAGGTCAGCCTTGGCTACAGAGTAATTTCAAGCCTAGCCTGTCTCAAAAGTCAAACAGGATTGGATAGATGGTTCAGTGATGGAGTTAAGATTCTCAAGCACTCATGTCGAATAGCTCAAAACTGCCTGTAACTCCAGCCCTGGGGGTATCTGATGCCCACGTTTGGCCTCTGTGGGCACTTGCAAACATAGTGTGCACATGCACATAGACAAACCAACCAACCAACTGCCAAAAACAAACAAATAAACAAAAACTTAAAATATCAGACCCTAACAACAACAAAGATGAAAAATCTAGCAGTATAGCAGCCAAAAATGGTAGTTTAAGTCAAACCTGCTATTCTGGCACTTGGGTGCCTGAGGCTGGAAAGTTACTTAAGTTTGAAAGTTTGAGGCCAGCCTGGGTGGGAATAAATTCAACTAAAATAAATAAACCCCTTTATCTACCATATATCTCTCTCTATATATCTCTCTATACACACACATACATGCATACATACATACATACACACATGCAATCCAACATAGCTGCTCTCTGCCAGGTACTGAAACAATTTACCAGCATTTTGAGCTGACAGACTCCCGGGTCACACTGGAGTCAGAGTCCTCGGAGCCCTCTTCTTGACTAGGCCTTGAGCTTGGCTCCCTACACCATTAGCCTTAGTCCTGCCCACCTCAGTTTTACTAGAACGCTCAGTGAGAAGCTGTCCTGCTCTGATGGATCTGATCAACTTTCTCCTCCTCCACCTTTGACTCGCAACCCTCTGGTCTGCTTATCGCAAGAATGGCTCTTGGCAGTAAACAATGCACAGACCTCTGCTAGGGAGCCCTAGCAATCCGGTACTATTTGAAGTTAAGCTCTCTTTCCCTGACTGCCAAAGTACTGGACCTGTGGTGTTCAGAGCCACACTGCACTTTGTGGACATAGGTGAACACGTGGGCGGGGAAGTGCTGACTATAACATCGTCCTTACTAACCCAGCATCATTTCCCCACGCCCTATGGCACACTATAGACCAAATGCTGTCCGCACACCATAGCCTTTGTTGGTTACTGCATAGTTTTCATCTGTGTGTTCCCAGTACAACGCGGAGCGGTAAACAGGTGGGCACCGCTTTTGCCTCCTTCTCAGAAGCTGCTCAACCGTCTTAATGTTCAAGACATGTTCATGAGTAACAATATTCGAGTCAACATGGACAATCCCCACCTTCTCCTGTAACCTCAAGCCACACTGCCATAATTAATTCCATCTAAGACTTGCCCCAAATCACAACAGCCGTATGTCACCCATACCGGCATTTTGGTCAGTTGCAACACATATCCCTCAAAATTGGTAAAATCCCAACCCCGTTGCCCTATTTATTAGTGCAACTCTCTACACTCATCCCAGCTAAATTGTTTCTTCTTCGTCTTCTCTCCAAAGCAGCAGCCTGTTGATAGAGGTGTTTCTGAAGCACACGTCTATGGTTTGACAGAAGTCTCTTTGATTTTTTCACTTGGGTGGTAACAGGAAAAGGAAACCAAATATCTTCAGCCATGGGGAAAAGGGGCCTCCAGGAGGCTGTCCCTGCCCTGGGTCTCCATGGAGAAGCCACAGGTGCTAATGGAGGTTTGCCTGCCTACGCAGTTTGTGCTCTTTTCTCCCTGAAGCTCCCTGAGGTTCTCCCGCCTACCCTGGGCCTCTTCAGCTCTCCCGCAGCGCGGACCCTGGAGGCGGCCGCCCCTTAACAAGGGGGCGGGGATCCCCGCTCGGTCTGCGCCCGCATCGCCTTGCCTGTGGGGCTCCCCTCCCCCACTGCCGAGCCCTGGCCCCTGCGAGCCGCGCGTGGGCACCGACCCCTCCCCGGCGGGCCGGGCTGTGCAGAGCGGGCGGGCTCCGGGTGGCGCTGGCTGGGCGTGGGCAGGCGCAGGATTTAGTCTGCTAGTACCGGACTGGACCCATCGGCCCGGGGCAGCATCCCTTTTGCACGCTCGGCGGGAAGGTGGCCCCACCGCCCGGGTGCTGGCCCCCGTGCCTTGGGGCCCGTGGTGGGCCGGCCCATACCTGGGCTTGAAGTCGCGGTTGTAAATCATCCGCAGCCGCTCGCGATCTGTCTCCAGGTCCAGTCCCCGTTCGGCCAGGAAACTCTCGAACCTCTGGCCAGCCTCCCGGAGCTTTCGGCAGCTGAACTTGCTGGGCATCGCGGCGGCCGCTGCGGCCCAGGCAGGAGGGTCCGAGGAAATGAAACTGAAAGTCGCCGCCGCGGTTTAGAGTTGGCTGCTCTGGGGTGAGGGTGCAAAAGGGGAAAAAGCCTCCTACCTCTGATGTCGGCTCCAGCCAGCCACCTTCTCCCCGCCAGCCTCCCCTTCTCTGTTCGTTCTTCTCCTACCTGAGCCTTCCTTTCGGTCTCTTCGTCCTATCCCCTCCCCCTCTTCGCATTAACTCTTTCCTAAGGAGTCTGACCCCTCCCTCAGGGCCCTCCCCTTACCCCAAGCTCCCTCCCCTGGCAGCTAGCCAGGATCCGAACGTGGCTATCGCCTGGGGCCCCCTAAACAGCCGGGAGGACCTTGGAGCTTCAGCTAGGGCTACTCCCACGCCCACTCTCCAGAGCCTCAGGGACTTAGAAAAGCTGCAGAGCAAAGGGCAGGGCCCTGGACATGGGTCGGCTGCAGCTGAACTGGGGCCGCTCGTCCAGCACCTCCCCCAGACTGCCAGGGACATAAACCAGTACGGAAGCGAACGGCACGCCCCCTCCCCCATTTCCTTGCTCTAGCTTTCCGACTCAGAGAGGAAGGCAGGAGTCAAAGTTGGGAGGGGGCGGCGGCAAGTGTCTATCGGGATGAAGGTGTGTGGGAGAGCGGGACAAGAGCTTCTCCCAAGCTTACTTTTCTGGGCCACACTGGCTTCATTATGTTTCAAGGTTGGAAATTCTTGCCCTTGAGCCACGTATTTGGGCACGTAATCGCACTCCGATTTGTGTTACTCTTTACTACTTTTTAGCGGTAAGTCATGATTGCCAGCCGTCCAAAAAATAAATAGATAAATTAGCAAGGCATGTTAGGCAATAAATGATTAACAGAGACAACATCAGTACCAGGAAAAGAAGAAATAAGACCAATGTGCTTAGACAAACCGAAGGGGGTGGGGCTACCATAACAACAAATGTAAAACAAGCCTTCCCGCACCTATTTATCTCCAGGATGAAATAAAACACACACACACACACACACACACACACACACACACACACACACACACACACACACACACACACGAGAAAGCAAGATACCAAATGTACCAGAGTTCCACATTTGCTGTTCTCCAAAGTGGTTTCTTACAGGAGACCACACACTGTTAATCTAGTGTAAGAAATGCTGTTACAGGGGCGAGCTGGGTTAGCTCTACTTTCTCCTAGCCAACCACCAAGAAGGCCAGGAATAACAGGCCTTAGCAACAGGGGATGCCATGTGATCAAGAATCAAGCCACAGGGATGGGGAAACGGGCAAGGGAAAAAACTTAACGTCCTAGAGATTGATTATGTGAACCAGAGGAAACAACTAGGAGTAGCCAGATGTTACCACTGCCCCACCTCCCCCATCCCTTTTACTTGATGAAGCCCCAGACTCCTAAAAATTGCTGTTGCTAGTGGGGCCTGGTGGCCCAGGGATGTAACCCCACTTCCTGGGAGGCTGAGGCTGGACTGCTATGAATTTGAGCCACTTTGGGTTACATAGTAGGATGCTTTCAGAAGCTTGCTGTTGCTTACCATTTCAAACCCCACAATCTACCTGTGAGGAGCACAAATAAAGATGCCCTTTAGACATACAGAAACAGTTTAGTGAGAAATCCCAATACACTCAAGGCTACACCTGATAACCAGAATCCAGTGACATCATTTACTGAAGATAACCAGACACATGACTGAGTAATTGGAGAACTCCATGGTTCCTAACTGAGCTATTTCTATGTCTGAAGAAGCATTTTTTTTTAATGGTGCTCATCACACTTCCACACGCTGACAATTCTGACCAGCAAAACTGGCCATGTGATGACCTCGGCCCCTCCTGGCCAGGCCCATCTCCTGAACATTCTCAAATCACAGATGGTTGTCCATGTAAAGCCTTGGGTAAGCATTTGATGGTGAGTGGCTCTGGTTAAAATGGGACCTCTCTAAATGCTTCTAGAAGGCTCTACTTTGAAAGTTAACTGTTTTTATGCATACAGAATGACTCAAAACCAGCCCAGCAATGTCCTCATTACATATCTTCCACATGAGAACTGCCGGGTGGTGGTGGCGCACGCCTTTAATCCCAGCACTCGGGAGGCAGAGGCAGGCGGATTGCTGTGAGTTCGAGGCCAGCCTGGTCTACAAAGTGAGTCCTGGACAGTCAAGGCTACACAGAGAAACCTTGTCTCAAAAAAACAAAAAACAAAAAACAAAAAACAAAAAAAAAAAAACCAAAAACAAAAACAAAAAACAAACAAAAAGAATTGTACTTCCAGGGTTGGAGAGATGGCTCAGAGGATAAGGACACTGGTTGTTCTTCCCAAGGTCCTGAGTTCAATTCCCAGAACCACAAGGTGGCTCACAGCCATCTATAATGTGATCTGATGCCCTCTTCTGGCATACAAGTACACATGCAGGCAGAGCATTGTATAAATAGTAAATCTTAAAAAGAAAGAAAAGGAAAAAAAAAAAAATTGCACTTCCAAGTAGTAAGGTTGGTTGCACTGAGCAGCCGCTGCCACCACCTCAGAATTAATGTTAGCCAACCTTAAGTGGAATAAATACACAGCTTCTCAAGGCAGCTTTCTATTTTCTTAACTGTTTTTTGTTTTGTTTCTGAGAGAGACAGGGTGTTTTTGTGTAATAGCCTTGGATGTCCTGAAACGCACAGAGATCTGCCTGCCTCTGCCTTCTGCGGGGATTACAGGTGTGTGCCACTGCACCCAGCTATATTCTTAATACTGGGGGGAGGGGACGTCCTATAAATTTGAGTAGTCTCTAACCTTTGTATTCAAATTAGAATCTACTCCCCCAGGGCACCTAAAGCCAGCTCTGAAACTAAACTACTGAAATTGGTTAGTCTATCGGATACCAGGGGAAAGGTCATACCAGGTACAGCTGGCCTTCATTGTTTAAAGAGCCTGTGTTTGCAAATTTACCTACTCACGGACATTTATTTGCAACCTGAGTCCACAATCATGGCACTTTCAGTTTTTAAGGAAATCCACAGAGCAGCAGCCAAGTGGTTTCTGTGTCCATGTCCCCAGCTGAGGCAGAGCACTGTGATGCCTTGTCTCCTTGCTTCAGTCTTCATAAGCAAAGTGTCCTCATGATCTGTTTAATGCCATGGCTTTTGCCCATTTGTGCTTTTTGGTGGTAATTTTACTACTTAAAAACGGCTCCCATGGGTAGTGTTGAAATGTTGTCTAACTAGGTACAGAAAGCTCCATGGAGAAAGCTCTTGTCATATAGCTTGACTCATCCCAGCTAATGGCAGGAGGATTGTCAGGACTGTCTCAAGACAGTTTCATTCACTAATTCAATGTTCACAGTGACTTTATATGCAGTAGAATTACCCTCAACAGCAAGAGCTGTCTATCTTCTGCTTAGTTCTTCCTCCCAACTCCCAGGAATGGGAGCTGCAGTGATGATCCAGCCCCAGGACTGCAGGCATGCACTGTTACCCCAGCCTCAGAATGCTTTTTGATACCTTGGGTTTGAAGAGGTATGCATTTCTATCCTCAGAACGGATATAATTCTACAGACACCATATGTTTAAAAGGAAAATTCATTTCAACTGCTATAGGACCATCCAATTTTATTCTATATTAACCTTTTCTTTTCTTTATAGGTGGGTTGTTTATGGACGCCTGGTTTACTAGGTAGTTCAATACAGAACTCTAAACTAGGTCTGGTCATGGTGGTAGAAACACGTAGGAGGCCAGCGTGGGCTACATAGCAAGACCCTCTCTCAAACACAAAAAGAGCCCCATTTGTAAACTATACACTGGCATTCAGATGTATGAATTTGTCTTGAACATGCTATGAACTTCAATGAGTGAAGCATCAAAATTGCAGAGTATAAAACAGAGGAGGCACCAGAATGAGGCAACTGCCAGTTCAGATGACCAAGAAATAATGTTCAACAGTGTCCCTATGGCCCCAAGTATAAGAGGCTTCACAGAAAACTTCTGTCCTCTCTCTAGGACACCACAGGCTGATGGATAAAATGAAGCGACTTTTCTGTTGGGAAGTCAGATTTTCTGAGGACCTGGCAAGGTGTTGACTTCCTCTTGTTTATGCAAGTAATCCACCACTGTACAGAATAGAGGTCAGAGCAGGCACCTTGACCTGCCAAACTATCTCACTACCTGGCCAACATTTTTAGTCTTCCTGGAATAAGGAAATCAATGGATAAAATTTGGAAAAGGCTAATAGAGGTAACAAAGGCAAGAATAATTTAATTTTTACAAGAATGGAACATAGAGCCGGGCGGGGTGTCGCACGCCTATAATCCCAGCGCTTGGGAGGCAGATTGCTCTGAATTTGAGGCCAGCCTGGTCTACAAAGCCAGTCCAGGACAGCCAAGGCTACATGGGGAAACCCTGTCTCGACAAACAAAAAATTAAAAAGAATGAAACAGTTAAATGGTCCCCTAAAAGGAGGGAACCTCAGTTGATGCTGGATGGTAAAGCATAGAAATTCTTTATTTCCCTGTTGTATATTAAGATAAAAATCGTTTCCTTAGGTTATCAGTAGCTAAAGCAGACTTGAAGACAGAAACATTTAAGGTAAGCCATTGTGAACCAGCACTCAGGCCTAATCAGCAGGAATTCTCCCAGTTTTACCTCCAGCCTAGAGACTACATTCATATTTAGACCCTGCTCTTTCATAATCAGATGCCTTTTCACATTGGTGGAAATCCTAACAAAATCTCTTGAGTCACTGGCAGCTTTTGTGTAGAGAGTGGTAAAATTTAGAACATTATTTTTTAATAAAACCTCGAGTGTTTATTTTTATTTTGTTTTGTTTTTTTTTAAAGTGACTTATTTATTATGTATACAGTGCTCTGCCTGCATGTACACCTGCAGGCCAGAAGAGGGCATCAGATCTCATTATAGATGGCTGTGACCCACCATGTGGTTGCTGGGAATTGAACTCAGTACTCTTGGAAGGGCAGTCAGTGCTCTTAACCTCTGAGCCATCTCTCCAGCCCCTTTATTTTTGTTTTTTTGACTCAAGGTTTCTTTGTGTAGCCCTGGCTGTCCTGAACTCAATTTTAGACCAGGCTGGCTTTGAACTCAGAAATCAGCCTGTTTCTGCTTCCTGAGTGCTGGGATTTAAGGTGCATGCCACTATGCCCAGTCTTTTTAGTATTTATTTTTAAAAATGTTTGTGTGCATGCACATGGCAGACTGCTCAGAGGTTGCCCCTAGAGCTGGAGTTCCAGGTGGTTGTGTGCCACCTGACATGGGTGTTAGGAACACCTCCGTAAGAGCAGTAGTCATTCATCTATTTTTGCTTGTTTGCTTGTTTGTTTTTGAGGCAGGGTTGCTCTATGTAGCCTTGGCTGTCCTGGACTCAGTGATCCACCTGCCTCTGCTTCCAGAGTTCTGGGATTAAAGGCATGCGCCACCATAGCACCACAGCCCAGCTGTGTAAATTCTCTAGCTCCCCTCCATTCCCCACCCGTACCTTTTTTTCCCTTGGGAATGGGGCCTCACATTGCAGCTTAGATTGACCTGAAACTCACTATATAGCCCTGTATGGCTTCATACTCACAGCAACCCTCCTGCCTCAGCCTCAGAGACTTTATTCACACTTAAAAAGGAGTTGTTCTTTACAAGTCTTTGCATTACAGAGTTCATAGTAAGTCAAAGTAGGATACAATTTCAGAAGCTCTGAAGATTCTCAACAAATAGACTGATTATAGTTAATGCTCTTACCTTGAGAACAAAGGCTGACAGAAGGACAGAAAGGACAGACACGATTTTAGAACAAACATGTATATTTCTACTGGACTACCTGATACAGAAGATAGTGTGGCATGGATGGATAGTATGAATGACAAATAATACAAATATATTTTATTTGAAATAAACAAAAATGCTTACATAGCTTTCATTTGCAAACAAACTCTTGCTTGACTGTATTATTGAGCGAAAAAACAAAGCTGAAGCAAAACACCCTTCTGTTTTAACTTGTATTTGGGGACAGGTAGGAAGACACTACTTGGTTTTTTTAAAAAACTGACCTTCCCCTAAGGCCTGGTCATAGAAGTGTAAACAATGTAAATGAATCCACCATTACCAGTTGTCGTAGGCCATGTCACATTACTTGTGTATTCTGAGATCACATACCTGCCAATATACCTGGGAAGGTAGCTGTATCACAGTAACATATGAGTTCTAGGCAGGCAGGATGATGGAGAAAGAGTCATTTGGAATGAGTTCTACATCCTGTTTAGAAGAAAGCACTAGCTAGCATTCGCTGAAAATCCCAGGATATGACAGAAAGACACTGCCCGGGAGTCTTCCTTTTACTTTGGTTCATTCCAGCTTTGTGAGCAACATAGCTGTTTATTCGTCTGCTTAGAACAGTCCTGCCAGAGAGCAGTAAAGCACAGATATCTATTATTCCTTCACTGTCTGCGTTTTTTCAAGTTTTAAAGTCCACTACATCCACAGTATGTCACAGGTTCTTGAATATTAAACAGAAATACAAGCGGGCAAAACTCTTCTAAAAATGCTGAAATCTAATGAGGCATTTCTGCAGGTATTGCCACTGGCAGGAAAGTGAACCAAGGAGAGATAAGAATGACTTGGTCAGACTGAATCAAGACTTCTAGCCAGGCGGTGGTGGTGCACGCCTTTAATCCCAGCACTTGGGAGGCAGAGACAAGCGGATCTCTGTGAGTTCAAGGCCAGCCTGGTCTACAAACTGAGTCTAAGACAGTAAAGGCTACACAGAGAAACCCCGAAACCCTGTCTCAGAAAAAACAAAACAAAACAAAAAACCAACTTCTAGAATCTGACTCTGTGTTTAATTTCTCCATCTATCTAAACATAGTAGAATTTTGCAGAGAAGGTCTCCGAGTGACAAATCTGGTAACAAAGCTTCAGGGCTGGCTACATCTAAATTCCCTTGCAAAGTAGTAAAGCACCTGTGACCTTTACAATAGGAGTTAATTCTACTGACTGATAAACAGAACTTAGGGCTTGGGCCTAGAGAGGAAGGATATGTAATAGGCATAAATTCTCTTCTGAGAGACAAAGCCCAATCTTAGGGTGCTCAGAATGGAGGGGCCGGGGATTCAGGTGAGGCTGGCTCCTAATACAAGAGCAAAGGATCACCAGGCGTTTGATCACGCCACGCCAGCATTCCAGTGATCAGGCATCATTCATTTGCCCTTCCATTGCAGAGAACAGACCCAGGTGACTGGCTGACAGTCCTGGTTTCCCCCAGTGCTTTCTCTAAGCTGCGCTTCCTACACACATCCATGGCCACAACACAAGTAGATGGGAGGAGACAGCGAGAGAATGAAATGTGGTTCAAGTCTTTGGATTTAAAAACAAGTCCCCAGAGAAGATGGTGCTATGGAATTTCCAGGAAACTTCCTTTGCCTCCCAACATGGACCCTAAAAGCCCCAATCCAAATGTCTAGTAAGTACGCTATGAGATGCTATAAATGAGCAAAGCAGTCAGACAGCGGAGGAGTGTGTTGTCCACTTAGCTGCAGTTTGTAGCGTAGCCTCTTTAGCAATTGGTGGATCAGTAAAAGCCACTGAAGTACTGAACAGACATTCTGTAAAAACCAGTAACAGGACTTCATGGCTAGGAAATTTTCTAAACAGTAAAATGACTTCAGGATAGATCTCTTCAACATTAAATGTAGCAGAGTTAAAAAAAAAAAAGATTTACAAGTAGATATAGTGATAACAGAAAATTACAAGGCAGAGAACACACACACAAAAGAATCAAGACAGTGTTGTAGGTTCAACAGTATTCCAGGGGGCTAGAAGATCTGTTAACTTTGTTAACTAGCAAAATATCACTCTTGTTTGTTTATAAATCACGTATTTATCATGACCACACCGTGTTGAATCCTTTTCTTCCCATGTACTGGAGACTCCTACAGTTGGCCTTTAAGCATTTTGCATTTCTTTGCCAATCTTGTAACTGAGTATCTTGTTCCAGTCGATTTTGGTGCGGGTAACTGGAAGCTGCCGGCGCAAAGCCTTGAACGTGGTATCTGACATTGTTTGATAGTTTTCACTAATTGCTGTCTGCAATAGAAAACTGATGGTGAGTTGCTTGAATAGGAATAGAGCTGTCTGTGACAGGAAGGTAATCAGACAGTTAAAGGACACAGGACAACAACATGTATGCTGAGCTCCTCTCCAATCTTGAAAGCAAATCAAATTCCTCTGCATGCCCGAGACATGGCTGCAGTCTCATAATTGTAAACAGGAGCCAGACTGCAGGGTCTGTGAAGTCTCAGGCTTAGGGACACCCACAGTGTATGCTTTATGTTAAAGCCACAAAGGACTGAACAAAATATGTTTACAGAGAAAGAACTTCCAAATCTTCTTACCTGATACTCATTTTCTGCACTCTCTATGATTTTAATGAACTCCTTTGCAGTTTGGACCTCATTCTAATGAAAGACAAGAGGGAAATAATATTTTTAAAAACATGTAAGCAATGAAGAGACCCTGAGCAGCCCATTCCATGAACTAACACTTGTCTAATGACCCTAGTTTCTCTGGTGTTCAGACACACCTTCTCTCTTCTTATTCCTTCAACAACACTGTGAAGTGCGTGTGATGAGCACATTCATTTGGCAGATGAGAAAACAGAACTTTCTGAAGTGACCTGACCAAAATTATATAGCTTATAAACAATAAGAAAGGCCTTAGGGACTGGTGGGATGGCTTAGCAGGCAGAGATGCTTGCTCTTCAGCCCGATAGCCTGAGTTTAACAACTGGAACCTACAGAGTGGCAGAAGAAAGCTGACTCCCATGGACTGATCATTGACCTCTACACACATAACATGTGTGCACCACCCTCAAATAAATTAAATAAATGTATCAACAATGAAAAAAAAAGAGAGATGAGACCTAAATCTAGGACTTTGCTAGAAGAATCACTGTTTTCTCCACTTTACCATTATATATTCTCCAAACATAGCATCCTGTCTGGAAAGTGTGTGTGTGTGTGCGCGCGTATGTGTGTGTGTGCGTGTGTGTGCACGTGTAGTACTGGGGACTGAACCTGGGAGCTTATGCATATTGAACAAAGCTCTTCTACTGAGCTATATCCTCAGCCTCCCCCCACCCCCTGCTCTGTTTTGCCTTATTTTTTGTTGTTGTTTTTTGAGACAGGGTTTCCTGTGTAGCCTTGGCTGTCATCTTGGACTTACCTAGTAGACCAGGCTGGCCTTGAACTCAGAGAGATCTGCCTGTTCTCAAGTGCTGCTTTTTTTTTTTTTTGACACAGTTTCATGTAGTGCAGCCTGGACCTGAACTTGCTGTGTAGCCAAAGATGACATTAACTCCTGATCCTTCTGCCCTTGTCTCTCAGCTCCCCTTTTAGGTTTTTGTGTGTGTGCGCGCGTGCGCGTACGCACGCGCGTGTGAGTGTTCTCTCTCTCTCTCTCTCTCTCTCTCTCTCTCTCTCTCTCTCTCTCTCTCTCTCTCTCTCTCTCTCCCCCTCTCCCTCTTCCTTAGAGGCTAAATGAAGGGTCAAGACCTCTGGAGCTGGAATTACAGGAGGTTGTAAGCCACCAAATATGGGTGCTGGGAACTGACCTTTGATCTTCTGTGAGAACCATCTCTCTTGACCCCACTTTCCCTCACAGGTCCTTTAAAAATGTTACTGTTTAAGACAGGATCTATAAAGTTATGATATCTGCTATGCAGCTGAGGTAGGCCTTGAAATTCCTTCTTAAAAGAGTTGTTTTAGTTAGGAGGCAGAGGCAGGTGGATGGATCATTGCGAGTTCAAGGCCAGCCTGGTCTACAATGCCAGTCTAGGACAGCCAAGGTTACACAGAGAAACTGCTGTCTCGAAAAACAAAACAAAATAACAACAAAAACAGAGTTGTTATAATTTTTTTTCTTTCCTTTTTATTTAATTTTTAAGGTTTTTAAAGACAGGAATTCTCTGTGTGTAGCCCTGGCTGTCCCATACTCACGCTGTAGACCTGGCTGGCTCTGAACTCAAGAGATCCACCTGCCCCTGCCTTCTGAGTGCTGGGATTAAAGACATGTGTCACCATGCCCAGCTACTGTTTGAGTTTTCATTATGTGCATGTTTGAGTGAAGGATCCTGAATAGGGTGCTGGAGTTTCAGAGACCTTCGCTATTAAGTGATCTCTCTGGTCCTGTAGAGATACTTTTTAATCTTCCTGCTTCAGCTTTTTCAGTAGTAGGGCTTACACATTCAGGTATGGCTAACACACCTGCCTTATGTCTTGAAACCTTTCTCTTGTGTTTGAGAGAGTCTAGCATATCCTGGGCTGTCCTCAAACTCAAACTTTATTTTGGGAGATTCTCACTAAGTTACTGAGGCTGACCTTAAAGTTCTTCTGTAGTTCAGGCTGGCCTGTTTAATGTTTTGAGACAAGGTCTCCACTTCCCAAATGCTGGGATTACAGGCTACCACACCTAGTTTCATTATTTTTAATTAAATATTTGAACATTGCTCGTTTTCATTTTAAAAATTATTTTATCAGAGACAGTAACTCACCCTGTAGTCTACACTAGCCTTGAACTTGCAACAGTCTTTCTGGCTCAGTCTTTTGAGTGTGAGGATGTCCTTCCATGACCAACAGCTTTATTTTTTAATAATGTAAATACTGATAAACAATAACACATAAATGCTCTTTGGGTGATTACTTTTTTTTTTTTTAAAGATTTTATTTATTTTATGTATATGAGTGCTCTATCTGCACGTACACTTGCAGACCAGAAGTGGGCATTAGAGGGTATAGAGGGTTGTGAGCCACCATGCGGTTGCTGGGAATTGAACTCAGGACCTCTGGAAGAACATTCAGTGCTCTTAACTGATGAGCCATGTTTCTAGCCCTGGGTGACTGCTTTTAAGAATAAAAGAAAGTAATGACACCATGAAGGGAAGAATTAAAGACGCCATCTATCTTTCTTGTCAGGGTGTAGAACTCACTTCCTGCCTGAATACTAAACACGTTTCCTAATTATATAAATATAGTCTTACAGAATTCATTTGACAAACTGTTCATTTATCTTGAATTTACTGATTGAAGCATTCTATCCTTGAGCAAATCTTACAATTAAGAAGAGAAAGAGCAAGGAAAACAAAGAGTATACATTTCTCAGAGCTGGGCATGGTGGCATATGGCATATACCCGGAATCCCAGAACTAAGGAGGCAGAGGCAGGAAGACTAGAAATCCAAGGTCATCCTTGACGCCAAAACAAACAAACAAACAAACAAACAAACAGTGTGGGGGATGTAGTTGAGTTGGCAGAGTGCTGGCCTAGTACATGTAAAGCCTCGGTTCCATTGGCAGGACTGCACAGTCTGGGCACAGCAGTGTACACCTGTAATCCCAGCAGCAAAGAGGTAGAGGCAGGAAGAACAGGAGTTAAGGTCGTCAATGCTACAAAACAAGTGCAGAGACAATCTGGGATATATAAGACCTTATCTCAAACAATGCCCCCCCCTAAAAAAAAACCCAACAACAACAAAGAAAAGAAGGTTCTTTTAAGATATGACAACCACTGTTAGCCAAAGACTTCAAACCAGTGAAGACCCTTGGTAATAAAAACACGAAAAGAAACTTAAAACCTGCATTTGTCTGTCAGGTGCAAAGTTATTTTTTTAGAAAAAGACAAGTAAGGCCGACATCCCACACTGCATACTCACAGAAACAGTTATTGCGTCCTGCACATCTTTATGACTAACCAACTGAACATTGCCATCTTCATAATAATGAACCTGTGAGAAATAATATGAGAAGAGTTATCCATAATTCATACAGAAACATAGTGCTGAGGGCATACTCCATGTTTGAGGCCATTTTTACCAATCTGAACAAACAACATGATCAATCACTATGGTATGAAAATTCACATAATAAATTTAAGAAATCTTTCTTTCTTTCTTTTTTTTGAGACAGAGTTTCTCTGTGTAACAGCCCTGGCTGTCCTGGACTTACTTTGTAGACCAGGCTGGCCTTGAACTCACAAAGATCCGCCTGCCTCTGCCTCCCGGTTGCTGGGATTAAAGGCGTGTGCCACTACCACCCGAACAAGAAATCTTTCTTTAGCAGAGAAAAATGGATTACTAAGTTTTAAAAAATGTATGCTTATTCCTCTATAGACTCTGGGCTACACATTATGCATACAAACACGGCTAACATTCCACTTCTTTTTTACACAGACTTGATAAACAGCCCTGACCGGCCTGGAACTTGAGGCAATCCTCTATGACAAGACCCTACTCTAAGAGCATCAAAATAATGTAAAAGTCACCGAGCAATAGTTCTTAAAAAATAGACCCTAGTACCTAACATTTGAGATATTTCTCTAGCTCCATGATTATTAATATTGGCAAGTAAATCTCACTGGATTCAGGAAAAGCTTGAAGGTTAAAAAGAGGACCGAGGACCAAACAAACAAACAAACAAAAAAAAATTTTTTTTTTTGAGACAGAATTTCTCGGTGTAGCATTGCCTGTCCTGGACTCACTCTGTAAACCAAGTTGGCTTCAAACTCATAGAGACCTGCCTCCCTCTGCCTCCCTCGAGCTCGGAGTATAGGCGTGCAACACCATGCCTGGCTCTGAACCAAAACTTTTATTAATAAATTATAAAGATAAGGAGCTAGACGGAACTCGGTGGCTAAGAACACTTGCTGCTCTTGCAGAGGGCCTGGGTTCTGTTACTAGCACCAATGCTGTGGGTCAGAACCATCCATGGATCCAATTTACAGGGGATCTAACGTCCTCTTCAGACCTCCTTAGACACCAGGCTCATAAAACAATGTACACAGGCAAAACACCCACATAAAATAAAAATAATTTTTAAAAATTACAAAAATAAGCCAGGTAGTGGCGGCATATACCTTTAATCCCAGCACCCAGGAGGCAGAGGCAGGTGGATCATCTCTGTGAATTTGAGGCTAGCCTGGTCTACAGATTGAGCTCCAAGACAGCCAGGGGTACACAGAGAAACCCAAAATCAAGCAAACACAAATTACAAAAGTAAGTGTTGGGTTACTGAGGTGGTTCAGTGGCAGACTTTTGACTATAAATAAGTCTGCTGATTTGAGTTCAATCCTTGGGACCACATGGTGGAAAGAGAAAACCAGTCCTTTATGTTGTACTCTGGCCTCCTTGGATGTACTGTGACACATGTTAAAAGTTGTATAGCGGAGGCAGTTTTGGAGCTACAGATGTAGTTAGGTGGTAGAGCCTATTCTACGTGAGACCTCGGATTCAATCCCTAGCACCACAAAACAGCACAGCTGTGGATATGTACGGTACAGTGGTGAGCTACCATCAAAAACAATTTTCAAGAGGGAGAGTACAAGTCATACCAGTAGGTCTAAGACATGTAAGGTTTAGGGATTTTGGTAAATTCTAAGTACAGGAACAGGATGAGGGAAGCCATTTGTAAAATGAAAGACAAACAACAACCACAAAACCCTAAACTCAAACAGGGTTTTGAACACAGAGTTGTCACCTTGGCATAAGATGGAGAAGGTGAGCTAGAGAGATGGCTCATCGGTTAAGAGCACTGGCTGTCCTTCCAGGACTCACGTTCAATTCTTGGCACCCACATGGCAGTTCACAACTATCTGCAACTCCAATTCCAAGGGATATGACACCCTCACACAGACACAGATGCACGCAAAACACAAATGCACATAAAATAAAAATAAAAAATTAATTAAAAAACTTATTAAAAAAGAAAAGATGGAGGTTACCCAGCAATGCACTAAGCATCAGAATGGAACAAAATTGGTGTAGCTGGGGGAAGAAAAAGACCTCACGATGTGAGCAGAAGTGAAGTGAGTGTGTCAGACAATCCCGCTATCAAGCTGAAGTCAGACAGTGAGGAGAGCAAAGACCTTATGAGCCACACTAAGAATTCAGACTTTACCCTACTCGAGGCGACAGGGAAGGTGGTCTAGATAACGGCATTTCCTTCACCTAGTGCTGTGGACTGAATGTTGGTGTCCCTCCAAAACACAGCAACAGAATCAAGAGGTAGAAAGCACATCACTGGGTCGGGGTGGGGTGGGGTGGGCTCTGAGAGGTCACAGCCTCATCCTACTTCCAGTTTGTTCCTTCTGCTTTTTGCCTGACACTGAGAATGTGATTTCTAAGCTTCCTGCTCCAGCTGCCATGCCACTTGCTCCTCTGCCTCTCTGCCATGATTGACTCTTACTCCAATGGAATCACGGCCGAAATAAACTTTCTTCTGTAAACTGCCTATGGTCATGGTGTTGTGTCAACAGAAGAGCAACTAATGCAAGCGGGAACCATAAGCCTGCTGCTGACTATCAGAGGTGTTTGTTATAGCTGTCTACAGAGTCTTTACTACTGGCACACAGTTGAGTAAGAAGACACAAGACCACTTCTTTCTTTTCAAGCCCACCATTGTTCCTCTGCCTCCCGTAGTCCGTTGGCAGCTGAAGATCAACAACGAAGTTTTTCTTGTCTAGTCCTGGGGATCAAACACCAGGCTTCACACAGATTAAGCAAACACTCGCCACTGACCTACGATGCACGGCCAAGTAGAGAAGGCAGGTGTGGTAGTGAGGTGCAGGAAGCAGAAGGAAGGGGGCGCTGCCAACACGGACTCCACAGTACAGAAAAGAATGTAAGGTGGGGCAGTGAGCGGCACTGTTAACAAACTCAAACGAAAATCTGAAAACATCACTTTTATGAGCTTGTATATCAATGATGCAGTTTTAGAAATTCAACTTAAACTCTACTTGCAGAACTCTAAAGCAGAACCATCTCCAGGATCCAGGTACTAATGAGACAAAACTAAAACACAGCAACGTCCTGTTGACTATTACAAATTTCAACGTGTCTGCTTTAATTTAAGTCTTCAGAAATTGTTACTTCTCAGAATTACCCTTTCACCTATACTATAGCAAATTTGTCAATGGAAAATATAAAGGGTAATTATCTCAATAATTATTCAACATATATGACCTTTTATTTTAAACAAAATTAAATCATTTATTGAGTGTGTATGTGTTCGTGTGTGGGGGAAAAGGACAACTTGCAGGGGCTGGGTCTCCTTTGCATCCTGTGGGAAATGGGTATTAAATTCAGGCCATCAGACTTGAGAACACACGCTTTGTCTATCTGCTGACCCATTCTGCTAGCTCTCATTCTGATTATTAAAAGGTAAGTAAGCGACAGGCCTAGCT